>NW_028127301.1:0-186507 GCF_965231255.1 Vanellus vanellus
GAAAAGTAATGCTGGTTCTCACTGCCTCCTGGAACCTCTTCAAATGCCCCAGACAATTTGGCCCTCTCTGCTTTCCTGCGGACTCCATCCTCAAAAGCACCTGTTTTCGCTTTCGGCAGCCTCCGGAGCAAAAAAGACAAACGTCCAGCCTTTGCTGCCACAACAAAGGTGCCAGCGGGGAAAAGTAATGCTGGTTCTCACTGCCTCCTGGAACCCTTTCAAATGCCCCAGACAATTTGGCCCTCTCTGCTTTCCTGCGGACTCTATCCTCAAAAGCACCTGTTTTCGCTTTCGGCAGCCTCCGGAGCAAAAAAGACAAACGTCCAGCTTTTGCTGCCACAGCAAAGGTGCCAGCGGGGAAAAGTAATGCTGGTTCTCACTACCTCCTTGAACCCTTTCAAATGCCCCTGACAATTTGGCCCTCTCTGCTTTCCTGCGGACTCCATCCTCAAAAGCACCTGTTTTCGCTTTCGGCAACCTCCGGAGCAAAAAAGACAAACGTCCAGCTTTTGCTGCCACAGCAAAGGTGCCAGCGGGGAAAAGTAATGCTGGTTCTCACTGCCTCCTGGAACCCTTTCAAATGCCACAGACAATTTGGCCCTCTCTGCTTTCCTGCGGACTCCATCCTCAAAAGCACCTGTTTTCGCTTTCGGCAGCCTCCGGAGCAAAAAAGACAAACGTCCAGCCTTTGCTGCCACAACAAAGGTGCCAGCGGGGAAAAGTAATGCTGGTTCTCACTGCCTCCTGGAACCCTTTCAAATGCCCCAGACAATTTGGCCCTCTCTGCTTTCCTGCGGACTCCATCCTCAAAAGCACCTGTTTTCGCTTTTGGCAACCTCCGGAGCAAAAAAGACAAACGTCCAGCTTTTGCTGCCACAGCAAAGGTGCCAGCGGGGAAAAGTAATGCTCGTTCTCACTGCCTCCTGGAACCCTTTCAAATGCCACAGACAATTTGGCCCTCTCTGCTTTCCTGCGGACTCCATCCTCAAAAGCACCTGTTTTCGCTTTCGGCAGCCTCCGGAGCAAAAAAGACAAACGTCCAGCTTTTGCTGCCACAGCAAAGGTGCCAGCGGGGAAAAGTAATGCTGGTTCTCACTGCCTCCTGGAACCCTTTCAAATGCCCCAGACAATTTGGCCCTCTCTGCTTTCCTGCGGACTCCATCCTCAAAAGCACCTGTTTTCGCTTTCGGCAGCGTCCGGAGCAAAAAAGACAAACGTCCAGCTTTTGCTGCCACAGCAAAGGTGCCAGCGGGGAAAAGTAATGCTGGTTCTCATTGCCTCCTGGAACCTGTTCAAATGCCCCAGACAATTTGGCCCTCTCTGCTTTCCTGCGGACTCCATCCTCAAAAGCACCTGTTTTCGCTTTCGGCAGCCTCCGGAGCAAAAAAGACAAACGGCCAGCTTTTGCTGCCTCAGCAAAGGTGCCAGCGGGGAAAAGTAATGCTGGTTCTCACTGCCTCCTGGAACCCTTTCAAATGCCACAGACAATTTGGCCCTCTCTGCTTTCCTGCGGACTCCATCCTCAAAAGCACCTGTTTTCGCTTTCGGCAACCTCCGGAGCAAAAAAGACAAACGTCCAGCTTTTGCTGCCACAGCAAAGGTGCCAGCGGGGAAAAGTAATGCTGGTTCTCACTGCCTCCTGGAACCCTTTCAAATGCCACAGACAATTTGGCCCTCTCTGCTTTCCTGCGGACTCCATCCTCAAAAGCACCTATTTTTGCTTTCGGCGCCCTCCGGAGCAAAAAAGACAAACGTCCAGCTTTTGCTGCCACAGCAAAGGTGCCAGCAGGGAAAAGTAATGCTGGTTCTCACTGCCTCCTGGAACTCCTTCAAATGCCCCTGACAATTTGGCCCTCTCTGCTTTCCTGCGGACTCTATCCTCAAAAGCGCCTTTTTCACTTTCGGCGCCCTCCGGTGGTAAAAAGAAAAACGTCCAGCTTTTGCTGCCACAGCAAAGGTGCCAGCGGGGAAAAGTAATGCTGGTTCTCACTGCCTCCTGGAACTCTTTCAAATGCCACAGACAATTTGGCCCTCTCTGCTTTCCTGCGGACTCCATCCTCAAAAGCACCTATTTTCGCTTTCGGCAGCCTCCGGAGCAAAAAAGACAAACGTCCAGCTTTTGCTGCCACAGCAAAGGTGCCAGCGGGGAAAAGTAATGCTGGTTCTCACTGCCTCCTGGAACCTCTTCAAATGCCCCAGACAATTTGGCCCTCTCTGCTTTCCTGCGGACTCCATCCTCAAAAGCACCTGTTTTCGCTTTCGGCAGCCTCCGGAGCAAAAAAGACAAACGTCCAGCCTTTGCTGCCACAACAAAGGTGCCAGCGGGGAAAAGTAATGCTGGTTCTCACTGCCTCCTGGAACCCTTTCAAATGCCCCAGACAATTTGGCCCTCTCTGCTTTCCTGCGGACTCTATCCTCAAAAGCACCTGTTTTCGCTTTCGGCAGCCTCCGGAGCAAAAAAGACAAACGTCCAGCTTTTGCTGCCACAGCAAAGGTGCCAGCGGGGAAAAGTAATGCTGGTTCTCACTACCTCCTTGAACCCTTTCAAATGCCCCTGACAATTTGGCCCTCTCTGCTTTCCTGCGGACTCCATCCTCAAAAGCACCTGTTTTCGCTTTCGGCAACCTCCGGAGCAAAAAAGACAAACGTCCAGCTTTTGCTGCCACAGCAAAGGTGCCAGCGGGGAAAAGTAATGCTGGTTCTCACTGCCTCCTGGAACCCTTTCAAATGCCACAGACAATTTGGCCCTCTCTGCTTTCCTGCGGACTCCATCCTCAAAAGCACCTGTTTTCGCTTTCGGCAGCCTCCGGAGCAAAAAAGACAAACGTCCAGCTTTTGCTGCCACAGCAAAGGTGCCAGTGGGGAAAAGTAATGCTGGTTCTCACTGCCTCCTGGAACCTCTTCAAATGCCCCAGACAATTTGGCCCTCTCTGCTTTCCTGCGGACTCCATCCTCAAAAGCACCTGTTTTCGCTTTTGGCAACCTCCGGAGCAAAAAAGACAAACGTCCAGCTTTTGCTGCCACAGCAAAGGTGCCAGCGGGGAAAAGTAATGCTCGTTCTCACTGCCTCCTGGAACCCTTTCAAATGCCACAGACAATTTGGCCCTCTCTGCTTTCCTGCGGACTCCATCCTCAAAAGCACCTGTTTTCGCTTTCGGCAGCCTCCGGAGCAAAAAAGACAAACGTCCAGCTTTTGCTGCCACAGCAAAGGTGCCAGCGGGGAAAAGTAATGCTGGTTCTCACTGCCTCCTGGAACCCTTTCAAATGCCCCTGACAATTTGGCCCTCTCTGCTTTCCTGCGGACTCTATCCTCAAAAGCGCCTTTTTTCACTTTCGGCGCCCTCCGGTGGTAAAAAGAAAAACGTCCAGCTTTTGCTGCCACAGCAAAGGTGCCAGCGGGGAAAAGTAATGCTGGTTCTCACTGCCTCCTGGAACTCTTTCAAATGCCACAGACAATTTGGCCCTCTCTGCTTTCCTGCGGACTCCATCCTCAAAAGCACCTATTTTCGCTTTCGGCAGCCTCCGGAGCAAAAAAGACAAACGTCCAGCTTTTGCTGCCACAGCAAAGGTGCCAGCGGGGAAAAGTAATGCTGGTTCTCACTGCCTCCTGGAACCTCTTCAAATGCCCCAGACAATTTGGCCCTCTCTGCTTTCCTGCGGACTCCATCCTCAAAAGCACCTGTTTTCGCTTTCGGCAGCCTCCGGAGCAAAAAAGACAAACGTCCAGCCTTTGCTGCCACAACAAAGGTGCCAGCGGGGAAAAGTAATGCTGGTTCTCACTGCCTCCTGGAACCCTTTCAAATGCCCCAGACAATTTGGCCCTCTCTGCTTTCCTGCGGACTCTATCCTCAAAAGCACCTGTTTTCGCTTTCGGCAGCCTCCGGAGCAAAAAAGACAAACGTCCAGCTTTTGCTGCCACAGCAAAGGTGCCAGCGGGGAAAAGTAATGCTGGTTCTCACTACCTCCTTGAACCCTTTCAAATGCCCCTGACAATTTGGCCCTCTCTGCTTTCCTGCGGACTCCATCCTCAAAAGCACCTGTTTTCGCTTTCGGCAACCTCCGGAGCAAAAAAGACAAACGTCCAGCTTTTGCTGCCACAGCAAAGGTGCCAGCGGGGAAAAGTAATGCTGGTTCTCACTGCCTCCTGGAACCCTTTCAAATGCCACAGACAATTTGGCCCTCTCTGCTTTCCTGCGGACTCCATCCTCAAAAGCACCTGTTTTCGCTTTCGGCAGCCTCCGGAGCAAAAAAGACAAACGTCCAGCTTTTGCTGCCACAGCAAAGGTGCCAGCGGGGAAAAGTAATGCTGGTTCTCACTGCCTCCTGGAACCTCTTCAAATGCCCCAGACAATTTGGCCCTCTCTGCTTTCCTGCGGACTCCATCCTCAAAAGCACCTGTTTTCGCTTTTGGCAACCTCCGGAGCAAAAAAGACAAACGTCCAGCTTTTGCTGCCACAGCAAAGGTGCCAGCGGGGAAAAGTAATGCTCGTTCTCACTGCCTCCTGGAACCCTTTCAAATGCCACAGACAATTTGGCCCTCTCTGCTTTCCTGCGGACTCCATCCTCAAAAGCACCTGTTTTCGCTTTCGGCAACCTCCGGAGCAAAAAAGACAAACGTCCAGCTTTTGCTGCCACAGCAAAGGTGCCAGCGGGGAAAAGTAATGCTGGTTCTCACTGCCTCCTGGAACCCTTTCAAATGCCCCAGACAATTTGGCCCTCTCTGCTTTCCTGCGGACTCCATCCTCAAAAGCACCTGTTTTCGCTTTCGGCAGCCTCCGGAGCAAAAAAGACAAACGTCCAGCTTTTGCTGCCACAGCAAAGGTGCCAGCGGGGAAAAGTAATGCTGGTTCTCACTGCCTCCTGGAACCCTTTCAAATGCCCCAGACAATTTGGCCCTCTCTGCTTTCCTGCGGACTCTATCCTCAAAAGCGCCTTTTTTCACCTTCGGCGCCCTCCGGTGGTAAAAAGACAAACGTCCAGCTTTTGCTGCCACAGCAAAGGTGCCAGCGGGGAAAAGTAATGCTGGTTCTCACTGCCTCCTGGAACTCTTTCAAATGCCACAGACAATTTGGCCCTCTCTGCTTTCCTGCGGACTCCATCCTCAAAAGCACCTGTTTTCGCTTTCGGCAGCCTCCGGAGCAAAAAAGACAAACGTCCAGCTTTTGCTGCCACAACAAAGGTGCCAGCGGGGAAAAGTAATGCTGGTTCTCACTGCCTCCTGGAACTCCTTCAAATGCCCCAGACAATTTGGCTCTCTCTGCTTTCCTGCGGACTCCATCCTCAAAAGCACCTGTTTTCGCTTTCGGCAGCCTCCGGAGCAAAAAAGACAAACGTCCAGCTTTTGCTGCCACAGCAAAGGTGCCAGCGGGGAAAAGTAATGCTGGTTCTCACTGCCTCCTGGAACCTCTTCAAATGCCACAGACAATTTGGCCCTCTCTGCTTTCCTGCGGACTCCATCCTCAAAAGCACCTGTTTTCGCTTTCGGCAGCCTCCGGAGCAAAAAAGACAAACGTCCAGCTTTTGCTGCCACAGCAAAGGTGCCAGCGGGGAAAAATAATGCTGGTTCTCACTGCCTCCTGGAACCCTTTCAAATGCCCCTGACAATTTGGCCCTCTCTGCTTTCCTGCGGACTCCATCCTCAAAAGCACCTGTTTTCGCTTTCGGCAACCTCCGGAGCAAAAAAGACAAACGTCCAGCTTTTGCTGCCACAGCAAAGGTGCCAGCGGGGAAAAGTAATGCTGGTTCTCACTGCCTCCTGGAACCCTTTCAAATGCCACAGACAATTTGGCCCTCTCTGCTTTCCTGCGGACTCCATCCTCAAAAGCACCTGTTTTCGCTTTCGGCAGCCTCCGGAGCAAAAAAGACAAACGTCCAGCTTTTGCTGCCACAGCAAAGGTGCCAGCGGGGAAAAGTAATGCTGGTTCTCACTGCCTCCTGGAACCTCTTCAAATGCCCCAGACAATTTGGCCCTCTCTGCTTTCCTGCGGACTCCATCCTCAAAAGCACCTGTTTTCGCTTTTGGCAACCTCCGGAGCAAAAAAGACAAACGTCCAGCTTTTGCTGCCACAGCAAAGGTGCCAGCGGGGAAAAGTAATGCTCGTTCTCACTGCCTCCTGGAACCCTTTCAAATGCCACAGACAATTTGGCCCTCTCTGCTTTCCTGCGGACTCCATCCTCAAAAGCACCTGTTTTCGCTTTCGGCAGCCTCCGGAGCAAAAAAGACAAACGTCCAGCTTTTGCTGCCACAGCAAAGGTGCCAGCGGGGAAAAGTAATGCTGGTTCTCACTGCCTCCTGGAACCCTTTCAAATGCCCCAGACAATTTGGCCCTCTCTGCTTTCCTGCGGACTCCATCCTCAAAAGCACCTGTTTTCGCTTTCGGCAGCCTCCGGAGCAAAAAAGACAAACGTCCAGCTTTTGCTGCCACAGCAAAGGTGCCAGCGGGGAAAAGTAATGCTGGTTCTCACTGCCTCCTGGAACCCTTTCAAATGCCCCAGACAATTTGGCCCTCTCTGCTTTCCTGCGGACTCTATCCTCAAAAGCGCCTTTTTTCACCTTCGGCGCCCTCCGGTGGTAAAAAGACAAACGTCCAGCTTTTGCTGCCACAGCAAAGGTGCCAGCGGGGAAAAGTAATGCTGGTTCTCACTGCCTCCTGGAACTCTTTCAAATGCCACAGACAATTTGGCCCTCTCTGCTTTCCTGCGGACTCCATCCTCAAAAGCACCTGTTTTCGCTTTCGGCAGCCTCCGGAGCAAAAAAGACAAACGTCCAGCTTTTGCTGCCACAGCAAAGGTGCCAGCGGGGAAAAGTAATGCTGGTTCTCACTGCCTCCTGGAACTCCTTCAAATGCCCCAGACAATTTGGCTCTCTCTGCTTTCCTGCGGACTCCATCCTCAAAAGCACCTGTTTTCGCTTTCGGCAGCCTCCGGAGCAAAAAAGACAAACGTCCAGCTTTTGCTGCCACAGCAAAGGTGCCAGCGGGGAAAAGTAATGCTGGTTCTCACTGCCTCCTGGAACCTCTTCAAATGCCACAGACAATTTGGCCCTCTCTGCTTTCCTGCGGACTCCATCCTCAAAAGCACCTGTTTTCGCTTTCGGCAGCCTCCGGAGCAAAAAAGACAAACGTCCAGCTTTTGCTGCCACAGCAAAGGTGCCAGCGGGGAAAAATAATGCTGGTTCTCACTGCCTCCTGGAACCCTTTCAAATGCCCCAGACAATTTGGCCCTCTCTGCTTTCCTGCGGACTCTATCCTCAAAAGCACCTGTTTTCGCTTTCGGCAGCCTCCGGAGCAAAAAAGACAAACGTCCAGCTTTTGCTGCCACAGCAAAGGTGCCAGCGGGGAAAAGTAATGCTGGTTCTCACTGCCTCCTGGAACCCTTTCAAATGCCCCAGACAATTTGGCCCTCTCTGCTTTCCTGCGGACTCCATCCTCAAAAGCACCTGTTTTCGCTTTCGGCAACCTCCGGAGCAAAAAAGACAAACGTCCAGCTTTTGCTGCCACAGCAAAGGTGCCAGCGGGGAAAAGTAATGCTGGTTCTCACTGCCTCCTGGAACCCTTTCAAATGCCACAGACAATTTGGCCCTCTCTGCTTTCCTGCGGACTCCATCCTCAAAAGCACCTGTTTTCGCTTTCGGCAGCGTCCGGAGCAAAAAAGACAAACGTCCAGCTTTTGCTGCCACAGCAAAGGTGCCAGCGGGGAAAAGTAATGCTGGTTCTCACTGCCTCCTGGAACCCTTTCAAATGCCCCAGACAATTTGGCCCTCTCTGCTTTCCTGCGGACTCCATCCTCAAAAGCACCTGTTTTCGCTTTTGGCAACCTCCGGAGCAAAAAAGACAAACGTCCAGCTTTTGCTGCCACAGCAAAGGTGCCAGCGGGGAAAAGTAATGCTCGTTCTCACTGCCTCCTGGAACCCTTTCAAATGCCACAGACAATTTGGCCCTCTCTGCTTTCCTGCGGACTCCATCCTCAAAAGCACCTGTTTTCGCGTTCGGCAGCGTCCGGAGCAAAAAAGACAAACGTCCAGCTTTTGCTGCCACAGCAAAGGTGCCAGCGGGGAAAAGTAATGCTGGTTCTCACTGCCTCCTGGAACCCTTTCAAATGCCACAGACAATTTGGCCCTCTCTGCTTTCCTGCGGACTCCATCCTCAAAAGCACCTATTTTCGCTTTCGGCAGCCTCCGGAGCAAAAAAGACAAACGTCCAGCTTTTGCTGCCACAGCAAAGGTGCCAGCGGGGAAAAGTGATGCTGGTTCTAACTGCCTCCTGGAACTCTTTCAAATGCCACAGACAATTTGGCCCTCTCTGCTTTCCTGCGGACTCCATCCTCAAAAGCACCTGTTTTCGCTTTCGGCAGCCTCCGGAGCAAAAAAGACAAACGTCCAGCCTTTGCTGCCACAACAAAGGTGCCAGCGGGGAAAAGTAATGCTGGTTCTCACTGCCTCCTGGAACCCTTTCAAATGCCCCAGACAATTTGGCCCTCTCTGCTTTCCTGCGGACTCTATCCTCAAAAGCACCTGTTTTCGCTTTCGGCAGCCTCCGGAGCAAAAAAGACAAACGTCCAGCTTTTGCTGCCACAGCAAAGGTGCCAGCGGGGAAAAGTAATGCTGGTTCTCACTACCTCCTTGAACCCTTTCAAATGCCCCAGACAATTTGGCCCTCTCTGCTTTCCTGCGGACTCCATCCTCAAAAGCACCTGTTTTCGCTTTCGGCAACCTCCGGAGCAAAAAAGACAAACGTCCAGCTTTTGCTGCCACAGCAAAGGTGCCAGCGGGGAAAAGTAATGCTGGTTCTCACTGCCTCCTGGAACCCTTTCAAATGCCACAGACAATTTGGCCCTCTCTGCTTTCCTGCGGACTCCATCCTCAAAAGCACCTGTTTTCGCTTTCGGCAGCCTCCGGAGCAAAAAAGACAAACGTCCAGCTTTTGCTGCCACAGCAAAGGTGCCAGCGGGGAAAAGTAATGCTGGTTCTCACTGCCTCCTGGAACCTCTTCAAATGCCCCAGACAATTTGGCCCTCTCTGCTTTCCTGCGGACTCCATCCTCAAAAACACCTGTTTTCGCTTTTGGCAACCTCCGGAGCAAAAAAGACAAACGTCCAGCTTTTGCTGCCACAGCAAAGGTGCCAGCGGGGAAAAGTAATGCTCGTTCTCACTGCCTCCTGGAACCCTTTCAAATGCCACAGACAATTTGGCCCTCTCTGCTTTCCTGCGGACTCCATCCTCAAAAGCACCTGTTTTCGCTTTCGGCAGCCTCCGGAGCAAAAAAGACAAACGTCCAGCTTTTGCTGCCACAGCAAAGGTGCCAGCGGGGAAAAGTAATGCTGGTTCTCACTGCCTCCTGGAACCCTTTCAAATGCCCCAGACAATTTGGCCCTCTCTGCTTTCCTGCGGACTCCATCCTCAAAAGCACCTGTTTTCGCTTTCGGCAGCGTCCGGAGCAAAAAAGACAAACGTCCAGCTTTTGCTGCCACAGCAAAGGTGCCAGCGGGGAAAAGTAATGCTGGTTCTCACTGCCTCCTGGAACCTGTTCAAATGCCCCAGACAATTTGGCCCTCTCTGCTTTCCTGCGGACTCCATCCTCAAAAGCACCTGTTTTCGCTTTCGGCAGCCTCCGGAGCAAAAAAGACAAACGGCCAGCTTTTGCTGCCTCAGCAAAGGTGCCAGCGGGGAAAAGTAATGCTGGTTCTCACTGCCTCCTGGAACCCTTTCAAATGCCACAGACAATTTGGCCCTCTCTGCTTTCCTGCGGACTCCATCCTCAAAAGCACCTGTTTTCGCTTTCGGCAACCTCCGGAGCAAAAAAGACAAACGTCCAGCTTTTGCTGCCACAGCAAAGGTGCCAGCGGGGAAAAGTAATGCTGGTTCTCACTGCCTCCTGGAACCCTTTCAAATGCCACAGACAATTTGGCCCTCTCTGCTTTCCTGCGGACTCCATCCTCAAAAGCACCTGTTTTCGCTTTCGGCAGCCTCCGGAGCAAAAAAGACAAACGTCCAGCTTTTGCTGCCACAGCAAAGGTGCCAGCGGGGAAAAGTAATGCTGGTTCTCACTGCCTCCTGGAACCTCTTCAAATGCCACAGACAATTTGGCCCTCTCTGCTTTCCTGCGGACTCCATCCTCAAAAGCACCTGTTTTCGCTTTTGGCAACCTCCGGAGCAAAAAAGACAAACGTCCAGCTTTTGCTGCCACAGCAAAGGTGCCAGCGGGGAAAAGTAATGCTCGTTCTCACTGCCTCCTGGAACCCTTTCAAATGCCACAGACAATTTGGCCCTCTCTGCTTTCCTGCGGACTCCATCCTCAAAAGCACCTGTTTTCGCTTTCGGCAGCCTCCGGAGCAAAAAAGACAAACGTCCAGCTTTTGCTGCCACAGCAAAGGTGCCAGCGGGGAAAAGTAATGCTGGTTCTCACTGCCTCCTGGAACCCTTTCAAATGCCCCAGACAATTTGGCCCTCTCTGCTTTCCTGCGGACTCCATCCTCAAAAGCACCTGTTTTCGCTTTCGGCAGCGTCCGGAGCAAAAAAGACAAACGTCCAGCTTTTGCTGCCACAGCAAAGGTGCCAGCGGGGAAAAGTAATGCTGGTTCTCACTGCCTCCTGGAACCTGTTCAAATGCCCCAGACAATTTGGCCCTCTCTGCTTTCCTGCGGACTCCATCCTCAAAAGCACCTGTTTTCGCTTTCGGCAGCCTCCGGAGCAAAAAAGACAAACGGCCAGCTTTTGCTGCCTCAGCAAAGGTGCCAGCGGGGAAAAGTAATGCTGGTTCTCACTGCCTCCTGGAACCCTTTCAAATGCCACAGACAATTTGGCCCTCTCTGCTTTCCTGCGGACTCCATCCTCAAAAGCACCTGTTTTCGCTTTCGGCAACCTCCGGAGCAAAAAAGACAAACGTCCAGCTTTTGCTGCCACAGCAAAGGTGCCAGCGGGGAAAAGTAATGCTGGTTCTCACTGCCTCCTGGAACCCTTTCAAATGCCACAGACAATTTGGCCCTCTCTGCTTTCCTGCGGACTCCATCCTCAAAAGCACCTATTTTTGCTTTCGGCGCCCTCCGGAGCAAAAAAGACAAACGTCCAGCTTTTGCTGCCACAGCAAAGGTGCCAGCAGGGAAAAGTAATGCTGGTTCTCACTGCCTCCTGGAACTCCTTCAAATGCCCCTGACAATTTGGCCCTCTCTGCTTTCCTGCGGACTCTATCCTCAAAAGCGCCTTTTTTCACTTTCGGCGCCCTCCGGTGGTAAAAAGAAAAACGTCCAGCTTTTGCTGCCACAGCAAAGGTGCCAGCGGGGAAAAGTAATGCTGGTTCTCACTGCCTCCTGGAACTCTTTCAAATGCCACAGACAATTTGGCCCTCTCTGCTTTCCTGCGGACTCCATCCTCAAAAGCACCTATTTTCGCTTTCGGCAGCCTCCGGAGCAAAAAAGACAAACGTCCAGCTTTTGCTGCCACAGCAAAGGTGCCAGCGGGGAAAAGTAATGCTGGTTCTCACTGCCTCCTGGAACCTCTTCAAATGCCCCAGACAATTTGGCCCTCTCTGCTTTCCTGCGGACTCCATCCTCAAAAGCACCTGTTTTCGCTTTCGGCAGCCTCCGGAGCAAAAAAGACAAACGTCCAGCCTTTGCTGCCACAACAAAGGTGCCAGCGGGGAAAAGTAATGCTGGTTCTCACTGCCTCCTGGAACCCTTTCAAATGCCCCAGACAATTTGGCCCTCTCTGCTTTCCTGCGGACTCTATCCTCAAAAGCACCTGTTTTCGCTTTCGGCAGCCTCCGGAGCAAAAAAGACAAACGTCCAGCTTTTGCTGCCACAGCAAAGGTGCCAGCGGGGAAAAGTAATGCTGGTTCTCACTACCTCCTTGAACCCTTTCAAATGCCCCTGACAATTTGGCCCTCTCTGCTTTCCTGCGGACTCCATCCTCAAAAGCACCTGTTTTCGCTTTCGGCAACCTCCGGAGCAAAAAAGACAAACGTCCAGCTTTTGCTGCCACAGCAAAGGTGCCAGCGGGGAAAAGTAATGCTGGTTCTCACTGCCTCCTGGAACCCTTTCAAATGCCACAGACAATTTGGCCCTCTCTGCTTTCCTGCGGACTCCATCCTCAAAAGCACCTGTTTTCGCTTTCGGCAGCCTCCGGAGCAAAAAAGACAAACGTCCAGCTTTTGCTGCCACAGCAAAGGTGCCAGCGGGGAAAAGTAATGCTGGTTCTCACTGCCTCCTGGAACCTCTTCAAATGCCCCAGACAATTTGGCCCTCTCTGCTTTCCTGCGGACTCCATCCTCAAAAGCACCTGTTTTCGCTTTTGGCAACCTCCGGAGCAAAAAAGACAAACGTCCAGCTTTTGCTGCCACAGCAAAGGTGCCAGCGGGGAAAAGTAATGCTCGTTCTCACTGCCTCCTGGAACCCTTTCAAATGCCACAGACAATTTGGCCCTCTCTGCTTTCCTGCGGACTCCATCCTCAAAAGCACCTGTTTTCGCTTTCGGCAGCCTCCGGAGCAAAAAAGACAAACGTCCAGCTTTTGCTGCCACAGCAAAGGTGCCAGCGGGGAAAAGTAATGCTGGTTCTCACTGCCTCCTGGAACCCTTTCAAATGCCCCAGACAATTTGGCCCTCTCTGCTTTCCTGCGGACTCCATCCTCAAAAGCACCTGTTTTCGCTTTCGGCAGCGTCCGGAGCAAAAAAGACAAACGTCCAGCTTTTGCTGCCACAGCAAAGGTGCCAGCGGGGAAAAGTAATGCTGGTTCTCATTGCCTCCTGGAACCTGTTCAAATGCCCCAGACAATTTGGCCCTCTCTGCTTTCCTGCGGACTCCATCCTCAAAAGCACCTGTTTTCGCTTTCGGCAGCCTCCGGAGCAAAAAAGACAAACGGCCAGCTTTTGCTGCCTCAGCAAAGGTGCCAGCGGGGAAAAGTAATGCTGGTTCTCACTGCCTCCTGGAACCCTTTCAAATGCCACAGACAATTTGGCCCTCTCTGCTTTCCTGCGGACTCCATCCTCAAAAGCACCTGTTTTCGCTTTCGGCAACCTCCGGAGCAAAAAAGACAAACGTCCAGCTTTTGCTGCCACAGCAAAGGTGCCAGCGGGGAAAAGTAATGCTGGTTCTCACTGCCTCCTGGAACCCTTTCAAATGCCACAGACAATTTGGCCCTCTCTGCTTTCCTGCGGACTCCATCCTCAAAAGCACCTATTTTTGCTTTCGGCGCCCTCCGGAGCAAAAAAGACAAACGTCCAGCTTTTGCTGCCACAGCAAAGGTGCCAGCAGGGAAAAGTAATGCTGGTTCTCACTGCCTCCTGGAACTCCTTCAAATGCCCCTGACAATTTGGCCCTCTCTGCTTTCCTGCGGACTCTATCCTCAAAAGCGCCTTTTTTCACTTTCGGCGCCCTCCGGTGGTAAAAAGAAAAACGTCCAGCTTTTGCTGCCACAGCAAAGGTGCCAGCGGGGAAAAGTAATGCTGGTTCTCACTGCCTCCTGGAACTCTTTCAAATGCCACAGACAATTTGGCCCTCTCTGCTTTCCTGCGGACTCCATCCTCAAAAGCACCTATTTTCGCTTTCGGCAGCCTCCGGAGCAAAAAAGACAAACGTCCAGCTTTTGCTGCCACAGCAAAGGTGCCAGCGGGGAAAAGTAATGCTGGTTCTCACTGCCTCCTGGAACCTCTTCAAATGCCCCAGACAATTTGGCCCTCTCTGCTTTCCTGCGGACTCCATCCTCAAAAGCACCTGTTTTCGCTTTCGGCAGCCTCCGGAGCAAAAAAGACAAACGTCCAGCCTTTGCTGCCACAACAAAGGTGCCAGCGGGGAAAAGTAATGCTGGTTCTCACTGCCTCCTGGAACCCTTTCAAATGCCCCAGACAATTTGGCCCTCTCTGCTTTCCTGCGGACTCTATCCTCAAAAGCACCTGTTTTCGCTTTCGGCAGCCTCCGGAGCAAAAAAGACAAACGTCCAGCTTTTGCTGCCACAGCAAAGGTGCCAGCGGGGAAAAGTAATGCTGGTTCTCACTACCTCCTTGAACCCTTTCAAATGCCCCTGACAATTTGGCCCTCTCTGCTTTCCTGCGGACTCCATCCTCAAAAGCACCTGTTTTCGCTTTCGGCAACCTCCGGAGCAAAAAAGACAAACGTCCAGCTTTTGCTGCCACAGCAAAGGTGCCAGCGGGGAAAAGTAATGCTGGTTCTCACTGCCTCCTGGAACCCTTTCAAATGCCACAGACAATTTGGCCCTCTCTGCTTTCCTGCGGACTCCATCCTCAAAAGCACCTGTTTTCGCTTTCGGCAGCCTCCGGAGCAAAAAAGACAAACGTCCAGCTTTTGCTGCCACAGCAAAGGTGCCAGCGGGGAAAAGTAATGCTGGTTCTCACTGCCTCCTGGAACCTCTTCAAATGCCCCAGACAATTTGGCCCTCTCTGCTTTCCTGCGGACTCCATCCTCAAAAGCACCTGTTTTCGCTTTTGGCAACCTCCGGAGCAAAAAAGACAAACGTCCAGCTTTTGCTGCCACAGCAAAGGTGCCAGCGGGGAAAAGTAATGCTCGTTCTCACTGCCTCCTGGAACCCTTTCAAATGCCACAGACAATTTGGCCCTCTCTGCTTTCCTGCGGACTCCATCCTCAAAAGCACCTGTTTTCGCTTTCGGCAGCCTCCGGAGCAAAAAAGACAAACGTCCAGCTTTTGCTGCCACAGCAAAGGTGCCAGCGGGGAAAAGTAATGCTGGTTCTCACTGCCTCCTGGAACCCTTTCAAATGCCCCAGACAATTTGGCCCTCTCTGCTTTCCTGCGGACTCCATCCTCAAAAGCACCTGTTTTCGCTTTCGGCAGCCTCCGGAGCAAAAAAGACAAACGTCCAGCTTTTGCTGCCACAGCAAAGGTGCCAGCGGGGAAAAGTAATGCTGGTTCTCACTGCCTCCTGGAACCCTTTCAAATGCCCCTGACAATTTGGCCCTCTCTGCTTTCCTGCGGACTCTATCCTCAAAAGCGCCTTTTTTCACTTTCGGCGCCCTCCGGTGGTAAAAAGAAAAACGTCCAGCTTTTGCTGCCACAGCAAAGGTGCCAGCGGGGAAAAGTAATGCTGGTTCTCACTGCCTCCTGGAACTCTTTCAAATGCCACAGACAATTTGGCCCTCTCTGCTTTCCTGCGGACTCCATCCTCAAAAGCACCTATTTTCGCTTTCGGCAGCCTCCGGAGCAAAAAAGACAAACGTCCAGCTTTTGCTGCCACAGCAAAGGTGCCAGCGGGGAAAAGTAATGCTGGTTCTCACTGCCTCCTGGAACCTCTTCAAATGCCCCAGACAATTTGGCCCTCTCTGCTTTCCTGCGGACTCCATCCTCAAAAGCACCTGTTTTCGCTTTCGGCAGCCTCCGGAGCAAAAAAGACAAACGTCCAGCCTTTGCTGCCACAACAAAGGTGCCAGCGGGGAAAAGTAATGCTGGTTCTCACTGCCTCCTGGAACCCTTTCAAATGCCACAGACAATTTGGCCCTCTCTGCTTTCCTGCGGACTCTATCCTCAAAAGCACCTGTTTTCGCTTTCGGCAGCCTCCGGAGCAAAAAAGACAAACGTCCAGCTTTTGCTGCCACAGCAAAGGTGCCAGCAGGGAAAAGTAATGCTGGTTCTCACTGCCTCCTGGAACTCCTTCAAATGCCCCTGACAATTTGGCCCTCTCTGCTTTCCTGCGGACTCTATCCTCAAAAGCGCCTTTTTTCACTTTCGGCGCCCTCCGGTGGTAAAAAGAAAAACGTCCAGCTTTTGCTGCCACAGCAAAGGTGCCAGCGGGGAAAAGTAATGCTGGTTCTCACTGCCTCCTGGAACTCTTTCAAATGCCACAGACAATTTGGCCCTCTCTGCTTTCCTGCGGACTCCATCCTCAAAAGCACCTATTTTCGCTTTCGGCAGCCTCCGGAGCAAAAAAGACAAACGTCCAGCTTTTGCTGCCACAGCAAAGGTGCCAGCGGGGAAAAGTAATGCTGGTTCTCACTGCCTCCTGGAACCTCTTCAAATGCCCCAGACAATTTGGCCCTCTCTGCTTTCCTGCGGACTCCATCCTCAAAAGCACCTGTTTTCGCTTTCGGCAGCCTCCGGAGCAAAAAAGACAAACGTCCAGCCTTTGCTGCCACAACAAAGGTGCCAGCGGGGAAAAGTAATGCTGGTTCTCACTGCCTCCTGGAACCCTTTCAAATGCCCCAGACAATTTGGCCCTCTCTGCTTTCCTGCGGACTCTATCCTCAAAAGCACCTGTTTTCGCTTTCGGCAGCCTCCGGAGCAAAAAAGACAAACGTCCAGCTTTTGCTGCCACAGCAAAGGTGCCAGCGGGGAAAAGTAATGCTGGTTCTCACTACCTCCTTGAACCCTTTCAAATGCCCCTGACAATTTGGCCCTCTCTGCTTTCCTGCGGACTCCATCCTCAAAAGCACCTGTTTTCGCTTTCGGCAACCTCCGGAGCAAAAAAGACAAACGTCCAGCTTTTGCTGCCACAGCAAAGGTGCCAGCGGGGAAAAGTAATGCTGGTTCTCACTGCCTCCTGGAACCCTTTCAAATGCCACAGACAATTTGGCCCTCTCTGCTTTCCTGCGGACTCCATCCTCAAAAGCACCTGTTTTCGCTTTCGGCAGCCTCCGGAGCAAAAAAGACAAACGTCCAGCCTTTGCTGCCACAACAAAGGTGCCAGCGGGGAAAAGTAATGCTGGTTCTCACTGCCTCCTGGAACCCTTTCAAATGCCCCAGACAATTTGGCCCTCTCTGCTTTCCTGCGGACTCCATCCTCAAAAGCACCTGTTTTCGCTTTTGGCAACCTCCGGAGCAAAAAAGACAAACGTCCAGCTTTTGCTGCCACAGCAAAGGTGCCAGCGGGGAAAAGTAATGCTCGTTCTCACTGCCTCCTGGAACCCTTTCAAATGCCACAGACAATTTGGCCCTCTCTGCTTTCCTGCGGACTCCATCCTCAAAAGCACCTGTTTTCGCTTTCGGCAGCCTCCGGAGCAAAAAAGACAAACGTCCAGCTTTTGCTGCCACAGCAAAGGTGCCAGCGGGGAAAAGTAATGCTGGTTCTCACTGCCTCCTGGAACCCTTTCAAATGCCCCAGACAATTTGGCCCTCTCTGCTTTCCTGCGGACTCCATCCTCAAAAGCACCTGTTTTCGCTTTCGGCAGCGTCCGGAGCAAAAAAGACAAACGTCCAGCTTTTGCTGCCACAGCAAAGGTGCCAGCGGGGAAAAGTAATGCTGGTTCTCATTGCCTCCTGGAACCTGTTCAAATGCCCCAGACAATTTGGCCCTCTCTGCTTTCCTGCGGACTCCATCCTCAAAAGCACCTGTTTTCGCTTTCGGCAGCCTCCGGAGCAAAAAAGACAAACGGCCAGCTTTTGCTGCCTCAGCAAAGGTGCCAGCGGGGAAAAGTAATGCTGGTTCTCACTGCCTCCTGGAACCCTTTCAAATGCCACAGACAATTTGGCCCTCTCTGCTTTCCTGCGGACTCCATCCTCAAAAGCACCTGTTTTCGCTTTCGGCAACCTCCGGAGCAAAAAAGACAAACGTCCAGCTTTTGCTGCCACAGCAAAGGTGCCAGCGGGGAAAAGTAATGCTGGTTCTCACTGCCTCCTGGAACCCTTTCAAATGCCACAGACAATTTGGCCCTCTCTGCTTTCCTGCGGACTCCATCCTCAAAAGCACCTATTTTTGCTTTCGGCGCCCTCCGGAGCAAAAAAGACAAACGTCCAGCTTTTGCTGCCACAGCAAAGGTGCCAGCAGGGAAAAGTAATGCTGGTTCTCACTGCCTCCTGGAACTCCTTCAAATGCCCCTGACAATTTGGCCCTCTCTGCTTTCCTGCGGACTCTATCCTCAAAAGCGCCTTTTTTCACTTTCGGCGCCCTCCGGTGGTAAAAAGAAAAACGTCCAGCTTTTGCTGCCACAGCAAAGGTGCCAGCGGGGAAAAGTAATGCTGGTTCTCACTGCCTCCTGGAACTCTTTCAAATGCCACAGACAATTTGGCCCTCTCTGCTTTCCTGCGGACTCCATCCTCAAAAGCACCTATTTTCGCTTTCGGCAGCCTCCGGAGCAAAAAAGACAAACGTCCAGCTTTTGCTGCCACAGCAAAGGTGCCAGCGGGGAAAAGTAATGCTGGTTCTCACTGCCTCCTGGAACCTCTTCAAATGCCCCAGACAATTTGGCCCTCTCTGCTTTCCTGCGGACTCCATCCTCAAAAGCACCTGTTTTCGCTTTCGGCAGCCTCCGGAGCAAAAAAGACAAACGTCCAGCCTTTGCTGCCACAACAAAGGTGCCAGCGGGGAAAAGTAATGCTGGTTCTCACTGCCTCCTGGAACCCTTTCAAATGCCCCAGACAATTTGGCCCTCTCTGCTTTCCTGCGGACTCTATCCTCAAAAGCACCTGTTTTCGCTTTCGGCAGCCTCCGGAGCAAAAAAGACAAACGTCCAGCTTTTGCTGCCACAGCAAAGGTGCCAGCGGGGAAAAGTAATGCTGGTTCTCACTATCTCCTTGAACCCTTTCAAATGCCCCTGACAATTTGGCCCTCTCTGCTTTCCTGCGGACTCCATCCTCAAAAGCACCTGTTTTCGCTTTCGGCAGCCTCCGGAGCAAAAAAGACAAACGTCCAGCTTTTGCTGCCACAGCAAAGGTGCCAGCGGGGAAAAGTAATGCTGGTTCTCACTGCCTCCTGGAACCCTTTCAAATGCCACAGACAATTTGGCCCTCTCTGCTTTCCTGCGGACTCCATCCTCAAAAGCACCTGTTTTCGCTTTCGGCAGCCTCCGGAGCAAAAAAGACAAACGTCCAGCTTTTGCTGCCACAGCAAAGGTGCCAGTGGGGAAAAGTAATGCTGGTTCTCACTGCCTCCTGGAACCTCTTCAAATGCCCCAGACAATTTGGCCCTCTCTGCTTTCCTGCGGACTCCATCCTCAAAAGCACCTGTTTTCGCTTTTGGCAACCTCCGGAGCAAAAAAGACAAACGTCCAGCTTTTGCTGCCACAGCAAAGGTGCCAGCGGGGAAAAGTAATGCTCGTTCTCACTGCCTCCTGGAACCCTTTCAAATGCCACAGACAATTTGGCCCTCTCTGCTTTCCTGCGGACTCCATCCTCAAAAGCACCTGTTTTCGCTTTCGGCAGCCTCCGGAGCAAAAAAGACAAACGTCCAGCTTTTGCTGCCACAGCAAAGGTGCCAGCGGGGAAAAGTAATGCTGGTTCTCACTGCCTCCTGGAACCCTTTCAAATGCCCCTGACAATTTGGCCCTCTCTGCTTTCCTGCGGACTCTATCCTCAAAAGCGCCTTTTTTCACTTTCGGCGCCCTCCGGTGGTAAAAAGAAAAACGTCCAGCTTTTGCTGCCACAGCAAAGGTGCCAGCGGGGAAAAGTAATGCTGGTTCTCACTGCCTCCTGGAACTCTTTCAAATGCCACAGACAATTTGGCCCTCTCTGCTTTCCTGCGGACTCCATCCTCAAAAGCACCTATTTTCGCTTTCGGCAGCCTCCGGAGCAAAAAAGACAAACGTCCAGCTTTTGCTGCCACAGCAAAGGTGCCAGCGGGGAAAAGTAATGCTGGTTCTCACTGCCTCCTGGAACCTCTTCAAATGCCCCAGACAATTTGGCCCTCTCTGCTTTCCTGCGGACTCCATCCTCAAAAGCACCTGTTTTCGCTTTCGGCAGCCTCCGGAGCAAAAAAGACAAACGTCCAGCCTTTGCTGCCACAACAAAGGTGCCAGCGGGGAAAAGTAATGCTGGTTCTCACTGCCTCCTGGAACCCTTTCAAATGCCCCAGACAATTTGGCCCCTCTCTGCTTTCCTGCGGACTCTATCCTCAAAAGCACCTGTTTTCGCTTTCGGCAGCCTCCGGAGCAAAAAAGACAAACGTCCAGCTTTTGCTGCCACAGCAAAGGTGCCAGCGGGGAAAAGTAATGCTGGTTCTCACTACCTCCTTGAACCCTTTCAAATGCCCCTGACAATTTGGCCCTCTCTGCTTTCCTGCGGACTCCATCCTCAAAAGCACCTGTTTTCGCTTTCGGCAACCTCCGGAGCAAAAAAGACAAACGTCCAGCTTTTGCTGCCACAGCAAAGGTGCCAGCGGGGAAAAGTAATGCTGGTTCTCACTGCCTCCTGGAACCCTTTCAAATGCCACAGACAATTTGGCCCTCTCTGCTTTCCTGCGGACTCCATCCTCAAAAGCACCTGTTTTCGCTTTCGGCAGCCTCCGGAGCAAAAAAGACAAACGTCCAGCTTTTGCTGCCACAGCAAAGGTGCCAGCGGGGAAAAGTAATGCTGGTTCTCACTGCCTCCTGGAACCTCTTCAAATGCCCCAGACAATTTGGCCCTCTCTGCTTTCCTGCGGACTCCATCCTCAAAAGCACCTGTTTTCGCTTTTGGCAACCTCCGGAGCAAAAAAGACAAACGTCCAGCTTTTGCTGCCACAGCAAAGGTGCCAGCGGGGAAAAGTAATGCTCGTTCTCACTGCCTCCTGGAACCCTTTCAAATGCCACAGACAATTTGGCCCTCTCTGCTTTCCTGCGGACTCCATCCTCAAAAGCACCTGTTTTCGCTTTCGGCAGCCTCCGGAGCAAAAAAGACAAACGTCCAGCTTTTGCTGCCACAGCAAAGGTGCCAGCGGGGAAAAGTAATGCTGGTTCTCACTGCCTCCTGGAACCCTTTCAAATGCCCCAGACAATTTGGCCCTCTCTGCTTTCCTGCGGACTCCATCCTCAAAAGCACCTGTTTTCGCTTTCGGCAGCCTCCGGAGCAAAAAAGACAAACGTCCAGCTTTTGCTGCCACAGCAAAGGTGCCAGCGGGGAAAAGTAATGCTGGTTCTCACTGCCTCCTGGAACCCTTTCAAATGCCCCAGACAATTTGGCCCTCTCTGCTTTCCTGCGGACTCTATCCTCAAAAGCGCCTTTTTTCACCTTCGGCGCCCTCCGGTGGTAAAAAGACAAACGTCCAGCTTTTGCTGCCACAGCAAAGGTGCCAGCGGGGAAAAGTAATGCTGGTTCTCACTGCCTCCTGGAACTCTTTCAAATGCCACAGACAATTTGGCCCTCTCTGCTTTCCTGCGGACTCCATCCTCAAAAGCACCTGTTTTCGCTTTCGGCAGCCTCCGGAGCAAAAAAGACAAACGTCCAGCTTTTTGCTGCCACAACAAAGGTGCCAGCGGGGAAAAGTAATGCTGGTTCTCACTGCCTCCTGGAACTCCTTCAAATGCCCCAGACAATTTGGCTCTCTCTGCTTTCCTGCGGACTCCATCCTCAAAAGCACCTGTTTTCGCTTTCGGCAGCCTCCGGAGCAAAAAAGACAAACGTCCAGCTTTTGCTGCCACAGCAAAGGTGCCAGCGGGGAAAAGTAATGCTGGTTCTCACTGCCTCCTGGAACCTCTTCAAATGCCACAGACAATTTGGCCCTCTCTGCTTTCCTGCGGACTCCATCCTCAAAAGCACCTGTTTTCGCTTTCGGCAGCCTCCGGAGCAAAAAAGACAAACGTCCAGCTTTTGCTGCCACAGCAAAGGTGCCAGCGGGGAAAAATAATGCTGGTTCTCACTGCCTCCTGGAACCCTTTCAAATGCCCCTGACAATTTGGCCCTCTCTGCTTTCCTGCGGACTCCATCCTCAAAAGCACCTGTTTTCGCTTTCGGCAACCTCCGGAGCAAAAAAGACAAACGTCCAGCTTTTGCTGCCACAGCAAAGGTGCCAGCGGGGAAAAGTAATGCTGGTTCTCACTGCCTCCTGGAACCCTTTCAAATGCCCCTGACAATTTGGCCCTCTCTGCTTTCCTGCGGACTCCATCCTCAAAAGCACCTGTTTTCGCTTTCGGCAACCTCCGGAGCAAAAAAGACAAACGTCCAGCTTTTGCTGCCACAGCAAAGGTGCCAGCGGGGAAAAGTAATGCTGGTTCTCACTGCCTCCTGGAACCCTTTCAAATGCCACAGACAATTTGGCCCTCTCTGCTTTCCTGCGGACTCCATCCTCAAAAGCACCTGTTTTCGCTTTCGGCAGCCTCCGGAGCAAAAAAGACAAACGTCCAGCTTTTGCTGCCACAGCAAAGGTGCCAGCGGGAAAGTAATGCTGGTTCTCACTGCCTCCTGGAACCTCTTCAAATGCCCCAGACAATTTGGCCCTCTCTGCTTTCCTGCGGACTCCATCCTCAAAAGCACCTGTTTTCGCTTTTGGCAACCTCCGGAGCAAAAAAGACAAACGTCCAGCTTTTGCTGCCACAGCAAAGGTGCCAGCGGGGAAAAGTAATGCTCGTTCTCACTGCCTCCTGGAACCCTTTCAAATGCCACAGACAATTTGGCCCTCTCTGCTTTCCTGCGGACTCCATCCTCAAAAGCACCTGTTTTCGCTTTCGGCAGCCTCCGGAGCAAAAAAGACAAACGTCCAGCTTTTGCTGCCACAGCAAAGGTGCCAGCGGGGAAAAGTAATGCTGGTTCTCACTGCCTCCTGGAACCCTTTCAAATGCCCCAGACAATTTGGCCCTCTCTGCTTTCCTGCGGACTCCATCCTCAAAAGCACCTGTTTTCGCTTTCGGCAGCCTCCGGAGCAAAAAAGACAAACGTCCAGCTTTTGCTGCCACAGCAAAGGTGCCAGCGGGGAAAAGTAATGCTGGTTCTCACTGCCTCCTGGAACCCTTTCAAATGCCCCAGACAATTTGGCCCTCTCTGCTTTCCTGCGGACTCTATCCTCAAAAGCGCCTTTTTCACCTTCGGCGCCCTCCGGTGGTAAAAAGACAAACGTCCAGCTTTTGCTGCCACAGCAAAGGTGCCAGCGGGGAAAAGTAATGCTGGTTCTCACTGCCTCCTGGAACTCTTTCAAATGCCACAGACAATTTGGCCCTCTCTGCTTTCCTGCGGACTCCATCCTCAAAAGCACCTGTTTTCGCTTTCGGCAGCCTCCGGAGCAAAAAAGACAAACGTCCAGCTTTTGCTGCCACAGCAAAGGTGCCAGCGGGGAAAAGTAATGCTGGTTCTCACTGCCTCCTGGAACTCCTTCAAATGCCCCAGACAATTTGGCTCTCTCTGCTTTCCTGCGGACTCCATCCTCAAAAGCACCTGTTTTCGCTTTCGGCAGCCTCCGGAGCAAAAAAGACAAACGTCCAGCTTTTGCTGCCACAGCAAAGGTGCCAGCGGGGAAAAGTAATGCTGGTTCTCACTGCCTCCTGGAACCTCTTCAAATGCCACAGACAATTTGGCCCTCTCTGCTTTCCTGCGGACTCCATCCTCAAAAGCACCTGTTTTCGCTTTCGGCAGCCTCCGGAGCAAAAAAGACAAACGTCCAGCTTTTGCTGCCACAGCAAAGGTGCCAGCGGGGAAAAATAATGCTGGTTCTCACTGCCTCCTGGAACCTTTCAAATGCCCCAGACAATTTGGCCCTCTCTGCTTTCCTGCGGACTCTATCCTCAAAAGCACCTGTTTTCGCTTTCGGCAGCCTCCGGAGCAAAAAAGACAAACGTCCAGCTTTTGCTGCCACAGCAAAGGTGCCAGCGGGGAAAAGTAATGCTGGTTCTCACTACCTCCTTGAACCCTTTCAAATGCCCCAGACAATTTGGCCCTCTCTGCTTTCCTGCGGACTCCATCCTCAAAGCACCTGTTTTCGCTTTCGGCAACCTCCGGAGCAAAAAAGACAAACGTCCAGCTTTTGCTGCCACAGCAAAGGTGCCAGCGGGGAAAAGTAATGCTGGTTCTCACTGCCTCCTGGAACCCTTTCAAATGCCACAGACAATTTGGCCCTCTCTGCTTTCCTGCGGACTCCATCCTCAAAAGCACCTGTTTTCGCTTTCGGCAGCGTCCGGAGCAAAAAAGACAAACGTCCAGCTTTTGCTGCCACAGCAAAGGTGCCAGCGGGGAAAAGTAATGCTGGTTCTCACTGCCTCCTGGAACCCTTTCAAATGCCCCAGACAATTTGGCCCTCTCTGCTTTCCTGCGGACTCCATCCTCAAAGCACCTGTTTTCGCTTTTGGCAACCTCCGGAGCAAAAAAGACAAACGTCCAGCTTTTGCTGCCACAGCAAAGGTGCCAGCGGGGAAAAGTAATGCTCGTTCTCACTGCCTCCTGGAACCCTTTCAAATGCCACAGACAATTTGGCCCTCTCTGCTTTCCTGCGGACTCCATCCTCAAAAGCACCTGTTTTCGCTTTCGGCAACCTCCGGAGCAAAAAAGACAAACGTCCAGCTTTTGCTGCCACAGCAAAGGTGCCAGCGGGGAAAAGTAATGCTGGTTCTCACTGCCTCCTGGAACCCTTTCAAATGCCCCAGACAATTTGGCCCTCTCTGCTTTCCTGCGGACTCCATCCTCAAAAGCACCTGTTTTCGCTTTCGGCAGCGTCCGGAGCAAAAAAGACAAACGTCCAGCTTTTGCTGCCACAGCAAAGGTGCCAGCGGGGAAAAGTAATGCTGGTTCTCACTGCCTCCTGGAACCTCTTCAAATGCCCCAGACAATTTGGCCCTCTCTGCTTTCCTGCGGACTCCATCCTCAAAAGCACCTGTTTTTCGCTTTCGGCAGCCTCCGGAGCAAAAAAGACAAACGTCCAGCCTTTTGCTGCCACAGCAAAGGTGCCAGCGGGGAAAAGTAATGCTGGTTCTCACTGCCTCCTGGAACCCTTTCAAATGCCCCAGACAATTTGGCCCTCTCTGCTTTCCTGCGGACTCCATCCTCAAAAGCACCTGTTTTCGCTTTCGGCAGCCTCCGGAGCAAAAAAGACAAACGTCCAGCTTTTGCTGCCACAGCAAAGGTGCCAGCGGGGAAAAGTAATGCTGGTTCTCACTGCCTCCTGGAACCCTTTCAAATGCCCCAGACAATTTGGCCCTCTCTGCTTTCCTGCGGACTCTATCCTCAAAAGCGCCTTTTTTCACCTTCGGCGCCCTCCGGTGGTAAAAAGACAAACGTCCAGCTTTTGCTGCCACAGCAAAGGTGCCAGCGGGGAAAAGTAATGCTGGTTCTCACTGCCTCCTGGAACTCTTTCAAATGCCACAGACAATTTGGCCCTCTCTGCTTTCCTGCGGACTCCATCCTCAAAAGCACCTGTTTTCGCTTTCGGCAGCCTCCGGAGCAAAAAAGACAAACGTCCAGCTTTTGCTGCCACAGCAAAGGTGCCAGCGGGGAAAAGTAATGCTGGTTCTCACTGCCTCCTGGAACTCCTTCAAATGCCCCAGACAATTTGGCTCTCTCTGCTTTCCTGCGGACTCCATCCTCAAAAGCACCTGTTTTCGCTTTCGGCAGCCTCCGGAGCAAAAAAGACAAACGTCCAGCTTTTGCTGCCACAGCAAAGGTGCCAGCGGGGAAAAGTAATGCTGGTTCTCACTGCCTCCTGGAACCTCTTCAAATGCCACAGACAATTTGGCCCTCTCTGCTTTCCTGCGGACTCCATCCTCAAAAGCACCTGTTTTCGCTTTCGGCAGCCTCCGGAGCAAAAAAGACAAACGTCCAGCTTTTGCTGCCACAGCAAAGGTGCCAGCGGGGAAAAATAATGCTGGTTCTCACTGCCTCCTGGAACCCTTTCAAATGCCACAGACAATTTGGCCCTCTCTGCTTTCCTGCGGACTCCATCCTCAAAAGCACCTGTTTTCGCGTTCGGCAGCGTCCGGAGCAAAAAAGACAAACGTCCAGCTTTTGCTGCCACAGCAAAGGTGCCAGCGGGGAAAAGTAATGCTGGTTCTCACTGCCTCCTGGAACCCTTTCAAATGCCACAGACAATTTGGCCCTCTCTGCTTTCCTGCGGACTCCATCCTCAAAAGCACCTATTTTCGCTTTCGGCAGCCTCCGGAGCAAAAAAGACAAACGTCCAGCTTTTGCTGCCACAGCAAAGGTGCCAGCGGGGAAAAGTGATGCTGGTTCTAACTGCCTCCTGGAACTCTTTCAAATGCCACAGACAATTTGGCCCTCTCTGCTTTCCTGCGGACTCCATCCTCAAAAGCACCTGTTTTCGCTTTCGGCAGCCTCCGGAGCAAAAAAGACAAACGTCCAGCCTTTGCTGCCACAACAAAGGTGCCAGCGGGGAAAAGTAATGCTGGTTCTCACTGCCTCCTGGAACCCTTTCAAATGCCCCAGACAATTTGGCCCTCTCTGCTTTCCTGCGGACTCTATCCTCAAAAGCACCTGTTTTCGCTTTCGGCAGCCTCCGGAGCAAAAAAGACAAACGTCCAGCTTTTGCTGCCACAGCAAAGGTGCCAGCGGGGAAAAGTAATGCTGGTTCTCACTACCTCCTTGAACCCTTTCAAATGCCCCTGACAATTTGGCCCTCTCTGCTTTCCTGCGGACTCCATCCTCAAAAGCACCTGTTTTCGCTTTCGGCAACCTCCGGAGCAAAAAAGACAAACGTCCAGCTTTTGCTGCCACAGCAAAGGTGCCAGCGGGGAAAAGTAATGCTGGTTCTCACTGCCTCCTGGAACCCTTTCAAATGCCACAGACAATTTGGCCCTCTCTGCTTTCCTGCGGACTCCATCCTCAAAAGCACCTGTTTTCGCTTTCGGCAGCCTCCGGAGCAAAAAAGACAAACGTCCAGCTTTTGCTGCCACAGCAAAGGTGCCAGCGGGGAAAAGTAATGCTGGTTCTCACTGCCTCCTGGAACCTCTTCAAATGCCCCAGACAATTTGGCCCTCTCTGCTTTCCTGCGGACTCCATCCTCAAAAGCACCTGTTTTCGCTTTTGGCAACCTCCGGAGCAAAAAAGACAAACGTCCAGCTTTTGCTGCCACAGCAAAGGTGCCAGCGGGGAAAAGTAATGCTCGTTCTCACTGCCTCCTGGAACCCTTTCAAATGCCACAGACAATTTGGCCCTCTCTGCTTTCCTGCGGACTCCATCCTCAAAAGCACCTGTTTTCGCTTTCGGCAGCCTCCGGAGCAAAAAAGACAAACGTCCAGCTTTTGCTGCCACAGCAAAGGTGCCAGCGGGGAAAAGTAATGCTGGTTCTCACTGCCTCCTGGAACCCTTTCAAATGCCCCAGACAATTTGGCCCTCTCTGCTTTCCTGCGGACTCCATCCTCAAAAGCACCTGTTTTCGCTTTCGGCAGCGTCCGGAGCAAAAAAGACAAACGTCCAGCTTTTGCTGCCACAGCAAAGGTGCCAGCGGGGAAAAGTAATGCTGGTTCTCACTGCCTCCTGGAACCTGTTCAAATGCCCCAGACAATTTGGCCCTCTCTGCTTTCCTGCGGACTCCATCCTCAAAAGCACCTGTTTTCGCTTTCGGCAGCCTCCGGAGCAAAAAAGACAAACGGCCAGCTTTTGCTGCCTCAGCAAAGGTGCCAGCGGGGAAAAGTAATGCTGGTTCTCACTGCCTCCTGGAACCCTTTCAAATGCCACAGACAATTTGGCCCTCTCTGCTTTCCTGCGGACTCCATCCTCAAAAGCACCTGTTTTCGCTTTCGGCAACCTCCGGAGCAAAAAAGACAAACGTCCAGCTTTTGCTGCCACAGCAAAGGTGCCAGCGGGGAAAAGTAATGCTGGTTCTCACTGCCTCCTGGAACCCTTTCAAATGCCACAGACAATTTGGCCCTCTCTGCTTTCCTGCGGACTCCATTCTCAAAAGCACCTATTTTTGCTTTCGGCGCCCTCCGGAGCAAAAAAGACAAACGTCCAGCTTTTGCTGCCACAGCAAAGGTGCCAGCAGGGAAAAGTAATGCTGGTTCTCACTGCCTCCTGGAACTCCTTCAAATGCCCCAGACAATTTGGCCCTCTCTGCTTTCCTGCGGACTCTATCCTCAAAAGCGCCTTTTTTCACTTTCGGCGCCCTCCGGTGGTAAAAAGAAAAACGTCCAGCTTTTGCTGCCACAGCAAAGGTGCCAGCGGGGAAAAGTAATGCTGGTTCTCACTGCCTCCTGGAACTCTTTCAAATGCCACAGACAATTTGGCCCTCTCTGCTTTCCTGCGGACTCCATCCTCAAAAGCACCTATTTTCGCTTTCGGCAGCCTCCGGAGCAAAAAAGACAAACATCCAGCTTTTGCTGCCACAGCAAAGGTGCCAGCGGGGAAAAGTAATGCTGGTTCTCACTGCCTCCTGGAACCTCTTCAAATGCCCCAGACAATTTGGCCCTCTCTGCTTTCCTGCGGACTCCATCCTCAAAAGCACCTGTTTTCGCTTTCGGCAGCCTCCGGAGCAAAAAAGACAAACGTCCAGCTTTTGCTGCCACAGCAAAGGTGCCAGCGGGGAAAAGTAATGCTGGTTCTCACTGCCTCCTGGAACCCTTTCAAATGCCACAGACAATTTGGCCCTCTCTGCTTTCCTGCGGACTCCATCCTCAAAAGCACCTGTTTTCGCTTTCAGCAGCCTCCGGAGCAAAAAAGACAAACGTCCAGCTTTTGCTGCCACAGCAAAGGTGCCAGCGGGGAAAAGTAATGCTGGTTCTCACTGCCTCCTGGAACCCTTTCAAATGCCCCAGACAATTTGGCCCTCTCTGCTTTCCTGCGGACTCCATCCTCAAAAGCACCTGTTTTCGCTTTCGGCAGCGTCCGGAGCAAAAAAGACAAACGTCCAGCTTTTGCTGCCACAGCAAAGGTGCCAGCGGGGAAAAGTAATGCTGGTTCTCACTGCCTCCTGGAACCCTTTCAAATGCCACAGACAATTTGGCCCTCTCTGCTTTCCTGCGGACTCCATCCTCAAAAGCACCTATTTTCGCTTTCGGCAGCCTCCGGAGCAAAAAAGACAAACGTCCAGCTTTTGCTGCCACAGCAAAGGTGCCAGCGGGGAAAAGTAATGCTGGTTCTCACTGCCTCCTGGAACCCTTTCAAATGCCCAAGAAAATTAAGCCCTCTCTGCTTTCCTGTGGACTCTATCCTCAAAAGCGCCTTTTTTCACTTTCGGCGCCCTCCGGTGGTAAAAAGACAAACGTCCAGCTTTTGCTGCCACAGCAAAGATGCCAGCGGGGAAAAGTGATGCTGGTTCTCACTGCCTCCTGGAACTCTTTCAAATGCCACAGACAATTTGGCCCTCTCTGCTTTCCTGCGGACTCCATCCTCAAAAGCACCTATTTTCGCTTTCGGCAGCCTCCGGAGCAAAAAAGACAAACGTCCAGCTTTTGCTGCCACAGCAAAGGTGCCAGCGGGGAAAAGTAATGCTGGTTCTCACTGCCTCCTGGAACCCTTTCAAATGCCACAGACAATTTGGCCCTCTCTGCTTTCCTGTGGACTCCATCCTCAAAAGCATCTGTTTTCGCTTTCAGCAGCCTCCGGAGCAAAAAAGACAAACGTCCAGCTTTTGCTGCCACAGCAAAGGTGCCAGCGGGGAAAAGTAATGCTGGTTCTCACTGCCTCCTGGAACCCTTTCAAATGCCCCAGACAATTTGGCCCTCTCTGCTTTCCTGCGGACTCCATCCTCAAAAGCACCTGTTTTCGCTTTCGGCAGCGTCCGGAGCAAAAAAGACAAACGTCCAGCTTTTGCTGCCACAGCAAAGGTGCCAGCGGGGAAAAGTAATGCTGGTTCTCACTGCCTCCTGGAACCTGTTCAAATGCCCCAGACAATTTGGCCCTCTCTGCTTTCCTGCGGACTCCATCCTCAAAAGCACCTGTTTTCGCTTTCGGCAGCCTCCGGAGCAAAAAAGACAAACGGCCAGCTTTTGCTGCCTCAGCAAAGGTGCCAGCGGGGAAAAGTAATGCTGGTTCTCACTGCCTCCTGGAACCCTTTCAAATGCCACAGACAATTTGGCCCTCTCTGCTTTCCTGCGGACTCCATCCTCAAAAGCACCTGTTTTCGCTTTCGGCAACCTCCGGAGCAAAAAAGACAAACGTCCAGCTTTTGCTGCCACAGCAAAGGTGCCAGCGGGGAAAAGTAATGCTGGTTCTCACTGCCTCCTGGAACCCTTTCAAATGCCACAGACAATTTGGCCCTCTCTGCTTTCCTGCGGACTCCATCCTCAAAAGCACCTATTTTTGCTTTCGGCGCCCTCCGGAGCAAAAAAGACAAACGTCCAGCTTTTGCTGCCACAGCAAAGGTGCCAGCAGGGAAAAGTAATGCTGGTTCTCACTGCCTCCTGGAACTCCTTCAAATGCCCCTGACAATTTGGCCCTCTCTGCTTTCCTGCGGACTCTATCCTCAAAAGCGCCTTTTTTCACTTTCGGCGCCCTCCGGTGGTAAAAAGAAAAACGTCCAGCTTTTGCTGCCACAGCAAAGGTGCCAGCGGGGAAAAGTAATGCTGGTTCTCACTGCCTCCTGGAACTCTTTCAAATGCCACAGACAATTTGGCCCTCTCTGCTTTCCTGCGGACTCCATCCTCAAAAGCACCTATTTTCGCTTTCGGCAGCCTCCGGAGCAAAAAAGACAAACGTCCAGCTTTTGCTGCCACAGCAAAGGTGCCAGCGGGGAAAAGTAATGCTGGTTCTCACTGCCTCCTGGAACCCTTTCAAATGCCCCAGACAATTTGGCCCTCTCTGCTTTCCTGTGGACTCCATCCTCAAAAGCACCTGTTTTCGCTTTCGGCAGCCTCCGGAGCAAAAAAGACAAACGTCCAGCTTTTGCTGCCACAGCAAAGGTGCCAGCGGGGAAAAGTAATGCTGGTTCTCACTGCCTCCTGGAACCCTTTCAAATGCCACAGACAATTTGGCCCTCTCTGCTTTCCTGCGGACTCCATCCTCAAAAGCACCTGTTTTCGCTTTCGGCAGCCTCCGGAGCAAAAAAGACAAACGTCCAGCTTTTGCTGCCACAGCAAAGGTGCCAGCGGGGAAAAGTAATGCTGGTTCTCACTGCCTCCTGGAACCTCTTCAAATGCCCCAGACAATTTGGCCCTCTCTGCTTTCCTGCGGACTCCATCCTCAAAAGCACCTATTTTCGCTTTCGGCAGCCTCCGGAGCAAAAAAGACAAACGTCCAGCTTTTGCTGCCACAGCAAAGGTGCCAGCGGGGAAAAGTAATGCTGGTTCTCACTGCCTCCTGGAACCCTTTCAAATGCCCCAGACAATTTGGCCCTCTCTGCTTTCCTGCGGACTCCATCCTCAAAAGCACCTGTTTTCGCTTTCGGCAGCCTCCGGAGCAAAAAAGACAAACGTCCAGCTTTTGCTGCCACAGCAAAGGTGCCAGCGGGGAAAAGTAATGCTGGTTCTCACTACCTCCTTGAACCCTTTCAAATGCCCCAGACAATTTGGCCCTCTCTGCTTTCCTGCGGACTCCATCCTCAAAAGCACCTGTTTTCGCTTTCGGCAGCCTCCGGAGCAAAAAAGACAAACGTCCAGCTTTTGCTGCCACAGCAAAGGTGCCAGCGGGGAAAAGTAATGCTGGTTCTCACTGCCTCCTGGAACCCTTTCAAATGCCACAGACAATTTGGCCCTCTCTGCTTTCCTGCGGACTCCATCCTCAAAAGCACCTGTTTTCGCTTTCGGCAGCCTCCGGAGCAAAAAAGACAAACGTCCAGCTTTTGCTGCCACAGCAAAGGTGCCAGCGGGGAAAAGTAATGCTGGTTCTCACTGCCTCCTGGAACCTCTTCAAATGCCCCAGACAATTTGGCCCTCTCTGCTTTCCTGCGGACTCCATCCTCAAAAGCACCTATTTTCGCTTTCGGCAGCCTCCGGAGCAAAAAAGACAAACGTCCAGCTTTTGCTGCCACAGCAAAGGTGCCAGCGGGGAAAAGTAATGCTGGTTCTCACTGCCTCCTGGAACCCTTTCAAATGCCCCAGACAATTTGGCCCTCTCTGCTTTCCTGCGGACTCCATCCTCAAAAGCACCTGTTTTCGCGTTCGGCAGCGTCCGGAGCAAAAAAGACAAACGTCCAGCTTTTGCTGCCACAGCAAAGGTGCCAGCGGGGAAAAGTAATGCTGGTTCTCACTGCCTCCTGGAACCCTTTCAAATGCCACAGACAATTTGGCCCTCTCTGCTTTCCTGCGGACTCCATCCTCAAAAGCACCTATTTTCGCTTTCGGCAGCCTCCGGAGCAAAAAAGACAAACGTCCAGCTTTTGCTGCCACAGCAAAGGTGCCAGCGGGGAAAAGTGATGCTGGTTCTCACTGCCTCCTGGAACTCTTTCAAATGCCACAGACAATTTGGCCCTCTCTGCTTTCCTGCGGACTCCATCCTCAAAAGCACCTGTTTTCGCTTTCGGCAGCCTCCGGAGCAAAAAAGACAAACGTCCAGCCTTTGCTGCCACAACAAAGGTGCCAGCGGGGAAAAGTAATGCTGGTTCTCACTGCCTCCTGGAACCCTTTCAAATGCCCCAGACAATTTAGCCCTCTCTGCTTTCCTGCGGACTCTATCCTCAAAAGCACCTGTTTTCGCTTTCGGCAGCCTCCGGAGCAAAAAAGACAAACGTCCAGCTTTTGCTGCCACAGCAAAGGTGCCAGCGGGGAAAAGTAATGCTGGTTCTAACTACCTCCTTGAACCCCTTCAAATGCGCCAGACAATTTGGCCCTCTCTGCTTTCCTGCGGACTCCATCCTCAAAAGCACCTGTTTTCGCTTTCGGCAACCTCCGGAGCAAAAAAGACAAACGTCCAGCTTTTGCTGCCACAGCAAAGGTGCCAGCGGGGAAAAGTAATGCTGGTTCTCACTGCCTCCTGGAACCCTTTCAAATGCCACAGACAATTTGGCCCTCTCTGCTTTCCTGCGGACTCCATCCTCAAAAGCACCTGTTTTCGCTTTCGGCAGCCTCCGGAGCAAAAAAGACAAACGTCCAGCTTTTGCTGCCACAGCAAAGGTGCCAGCGGGGAAAAGTAATGCTGGTTCTCACTGCCTCCTGGAACCTCTTCAAATGCCCCAGACAATTTGGCCCTCTCTGCTTTCCTGCGGACTCCATCCTCAAAAGCACCTGTTTTCGCTTTTGGCAACCTCCGGAGCAAAAAAGACAAACGTCCAGCTTTTGCTGCCACAGCAAAGGTGCCAGCGGGGAAAAGTAATGCTGGTTCTCACTGCCTCCTGGAACCCTTTCAAATGCCACAGACAATTTGGCCCTCTCTGCTTTCCTGCGGACTCCATCCTCAAAAGCACCTGTTTTCGCTTTCGGCAGCCTCCGGAGCAAAAAAGACAAACGTCCAGCTTTTGCTGCCACAGCAAAGGTGCCAGCGGGGAAAAGTAATGCTGGTTCTCACTGCCTCCTGGAACCCTTTCAAATGCCACAGACAATTTGGCCCTCTCTGCTTTCCTGCGGACTCCATCCTCAAAAGCACCTGTTTTCGCTTTCGGCAGCCTCCGGAGCAAAAAAGACAAACGTCCAGCTTTTGCTGCCACAGCAAAGGTGCCAGCGGGGAAAAGTAATGCTGGTTCTCACTGCCTCCTGGAACCCTTTCAAATGCCCCTGACAATTTGGCCCTCTCTGCTTTCCTGCGGACTCTATCCTCAAAAGCGCCTTTTTTCACCTTCGGCGCCCTCAGGTGGTAAAAAGACAAACGTCCAGCTTTTGCTGCCACAGCAAAGGTGCCAGCGGGGAAAAGTAATGCTGGTTCTCACTGCCTCCTGGAACTCTTTCAAATGCCACAGACAATTTGGCCCTCTCTGCTTTCCTGCGGACTCCATCCTCAAAAGCACCTGTTTTCGCTTTCGGCAGCCTCCGGAGCAAAAAAGACAAACGTCCAGCTTTTGCTGCCACAGCAAAGGTGCCAGCGGGGAAAAGTAATGCTGGTTCTCACTGCCTCCTGGAACTCCTTCAAATGCCACAGACAATTTGGCTCTCTCTGCTTTCCTGCGGACTCCATCCTCAAAAGCACCTGTTTTCGCTTTCGGCAGCCTCCGGAGCAAAAAAGACAAACGTCCAGCTTTTGCTGCCACAGCAAAGGTGCCAGCGGGGAAAAGTAATGCTGGTTCTCACTGCCTCCTGGAACCTCTTCAAATGCCACAGACAATTTGGCCCTCTCTGCTTTCCTGCGGACTCCATCCTCAAAAGCACCTGTTTTCGCTTTCGGCAGCCTCCGGAGCAAAAAAGACAAACGTCCAGCTTTTGCTGCCACAGCAAAGGTGCCAGCGGGGAAAAATAATGCTGGTTCTCACTGCCTCCTGGAACCCTTTCAAATGCCACAGACAATTTGGCCCTCTCTGCTTTCCTGCGGACTCCATCCTCAAAAGCACCTGTTTTCGCTTTCGGCAGCCTCCGGAGCAAAAAAGACAAACGTCCAGCTTTTGCTGCCACAACAAAGGTGCCAGCGGGGAAAAGTAATGCTGGTTCTCACTGCCTCCTGGAACCCTTTCAAATGCCCCAGACAATTTGGCCCTCTCTGCTTTCCTGCGGACTCTATCCTCAAAAGCACCTGTTTTCGCTTTCGGCAGCCTCCGGAGCAAAAAAGACAAACGTCCAGCTTTTGCTGCCACAGCAAAGGTGCCAGCGGGGAAAAGTAATGCTGGTTCTCACTACCTCCTTGAACCCTTTCAAATGCCACAGACAATTTGGCCCTCTCTGCTTTCCTGCGGACTCCATCCTCAAAAGCACCTGTTTTCGCTTTCGGCAACCTCCGGAGCAAAAAAGACAAACGTCCAGCTTTTGCTGCCACAGCAAAGGTGCCAGCGGGGAAAAGTAATGCTGGTTCTCACTGCCTCCTGGAACCTGTTCAAATGCCCCAGACAATTTGGCCCTCTCTGCTTTCCTGCGGACTCCATCCTCAAAAGCACCTGTTTTCGCTTTTGGCAACCTCCGGAGCAAAAAAGACAAACGTCCAGCTTTTGCTGCCACAGCAAAGGTGCCAGCGGGGAAAAGTAATGCTGGTTCTCACTGCCTCCTGGAACCCTTTCAAATGCCCCAGACAATTTGGCCCTCTCTGCTTTCCTGTGGACTCCATCCTCAAAAGCACCTGTTTTCGCTTTCCGCAGCCTCCGGAGCAAAAAAGACAAACGTCCAGCTTTTGCTGCCACAGCAAAGGTGCCAGCGGGGAAAAGTAATGCTGGTTCTCACTGCCTCCTGGAACCCTTTCAAATGCCCCTGACAATTTGGCCCTCTCTGCTTTCCTGCGGACTCTATCCTCAAAAGCGCCTTTTTTCACTTTCGGCGCCCTCCGGTGGTAAAAAGACAAACGTCCAGCTTTTGCTGCCACAGCAAAGGTGCCAGCGGGGAAAAGTAATGCTGGTTCTCACTGCCTCCTGGAACCCTTTCAAATGCCACAGACAATTTGGCCCTCTCTGCTTTCCTGCGGACTCCATCCTCAAAAGCACCTATTTTCGCTTTCAGCAGCCTCCGGAGCAAAAAAGACAAACGTCCAGCTTTTGCTGCCACAGCAAAGGTGCCAGCGGGGAAAAGTAATGCTGGTTCTCACTGCCTCCTGGAACCCTTTCAAATGCCCCAGACAATTTGGCCCTCTCTGCTTTCCTGCGGACTCCATCCTCAAAAGCACCTATTTTCGCTTTCGGCAGCCTCCGGAGCAAAAAAGACAAACGTCCAGCCTTTGCTGCCACAGCAAAGGTGCCAGCGGGGAAAAGTAATGCTGGTTCTCACTGTCTCCTGGAACCCTTTCAAATGCCCCAGACAATTTGGCCCTCTCTGCTTTCCTGCGGACTCCATCCTCAAAAGCACCTGTTTTCGCTTTCGGCAGCCTCCGGAGCAAAAAAGACAAACGTCCAGCTTTTGCTGCCACAGCAAAGGTGCCAGCGGGGAAAAGTAATGCTGGTTCTCACTGCCTCCTGGAACCCTTTCAAATGCCACAGACAATTTGGCCCTCTCTGCTTTCTTGCGGACTCCATCCTCAAAAGCGCCTTTTTTCACTTTCGGCGCCCTCCGGTGGTAAAAAGACAAACGTCCAGCTTTTGCTGCCACAGCAAAGGTGCCAGCGGGGAAAAGTGATGCTGGTTCTCACTGCCTCCTGGAACTCTTTCAAATGCCACAGACAATTTGGCCCTCTCTGCTTTCCTGCGGACTCCATCCTCAAAAGCACCTATTTTCGCTTTCGGCAGCCTCCGGAGCAAAAAAGACAAACGTCCAGCTTTTGCTGCCACAGCAAAGGTGCCAGCGGGGAAAAGTAATGCTGGTTCTCACTGCCTCCTGGAACCCTTTCAAATGCCACAGACAATTTGGCCCTCTCTGCTTTCCTGTGGACTCCATCCTCAAAAGCACCTGTTTTCGCTTTCGGCAGCCTCCGGAGCAAAAAAGACAAACGTCCAGCTTTTGCTGCCACAGCAAAGGTGCCAGCGGGGAAAAGTAATGCTCGTTCTCACTGCCTCCTGGAACCCTTTCAAATGCCCCAGACAATTTGGCCCTCTCTGCTTTCCTGCGGACTCCATCCTCAAAAGCACCTGTTTTCGCTTTCGGCAGCGTCCGGAGCAAAAAAGACAAACGTCCAGCTTTTGCTGCCACAGCAAAGGTGCCAGTGGGGAAAAGTAATGCTGGTTCTCACTGCCTCCTGGAACCCTTTCAAATGCCCCTGACAATTTGGCCCTCTCTGCTTTCCTGCGGACTCCATCCTCAAAAGCACCTGTTTTCGCTTTCGGCAGCCTCCGGAGCAAAAAAGACAAACGTCCAGCTTTTGCTGCCTCAGCAAAGGTGCCAGCGTGGAAAAGTAATGCTGGTTCTCACTGCCTCCTGGAACCCTTTCAAATGCCACAGACAATTTGGCCCTCTCTGCTTTCCTGCGGACTCCATCCTCAAAAGCACCTGTTTTCGCTTTCGGCAGCCTCCGGAGCAAAAAAGACAAACGTCCAGCTTTTGCTGCCACAGCAAAGGTGCCAGCGGGGAAAAGTAATGCTGGTTCTCACTGCCTCCTGGAACCCTTTCAAATGCCCCAGACAATTTGGCCCTCTCTGCTTTCCTGCGGACTCCATCCTCAAAAGCACCTGTTTTCGCTTTCGGCAGCCTCCGGAGCAAAAAAGACAAACGTCCAGCTTTTGCTGCCACAGCAAAGGTGCCAGTGGGGAAAAGTAATGCTGGTTCTCACTGCCTCCTGGAACCCTTTCAAATGCCCCTGACAATTTGGCCCTCTCTGCTTTCCTGCGGACTCTATCCTCAAAAGCGCCTTTTTTCTCTTTCTGCGCCCTCCGGTGGTAAAAAGAAAAACGTCCAGCTTTTGCTGCCACAGCAAAGGTGCCAGCGGGGAAAAGTAATGCTGGTTCTCACTGCCTCCTGGAACTCTTTCAAATGCCACAGACAATTTGGCCCTCTCTGCTTTCCTGCGGACTCCATCCTCAAAAGCACCTATTTTCGCTTTCGGCAGCCTCCGGAGCAAAAAAGACAAACGTCCAGCTTTTGCTGCCACAGCAAAGGTTGCCAGCGGGGAAAAGTAATGCTGGTTCTCACTGCCTCCTGGAACTCTTTCAAATGCCACAGACAATTTGGCCCTCTCTGCTTTCCTGCGGACTCCATCCTCAAAAGCACCTATTTTCGCTTTCGGCAGCCTCCGGAGCAAAAAAGACAAACGTCCAGCTTTTGCTGCCACAGCAAAGGTGCCAGCGGGGAAAAGTAATGCTGGTTCTCACTGCCTCCTGGAACCCTTTCAAATGCCCCAGACAATTTGGCCCTCTCTGCTTTCCTGCGGACTCCATCCTCAAAAGCACCTGTTTTCGCTTTCGGCAGCCTCCGGAGCAAAAAAGACAAACGTCCAGCTTTTGCTGCCACAGCAAAGGTGCCAGCGGGGAAAAGTAATGCTGGTTCTCACTGCCTCCTGGAACCTCTTCAAATGCCCCAGACAATTTGGCCCTCTCTGCTTTCCTGCGGACTCCATCCTCAAAAGCACCTATTTTCGCTTTCGGCAGCCTCCGGAGCAAAAAAGACAAACGTCCAGCTTTTGCTGCCACAGCAAAGGTGCCAGCGGGGAAAAGTAATGCTTGTTCTCACTGCCTCCTGGAACCCTTTCAAATGCCACAGACAATTTGGCCCTCTCTGCTTTCCTGCGGACTCCATCATCAAAAGCACCTGTTTTCGCTTTCGGCGCCCTCCGGAGCAAAAAAGACAAACGTCCAGCTTTTGCTGCCACAGCAAAGGTGCCAGCAGGGAAAAGTAATGCTGGTTCTCACTGCCTCCTGGAACTCCTTCAAATGCCCCTGACAATTTGGCCTCTCTGCTTTCCTGCCGGACTCTATCCTCAAAAGCGCCTTTTTTCACTTTCGGCGCCCTCCGGTGGTAAAAAGAAAAACGTCCAGCTTTTGCTGCCACAGCAAAGGTGCCAGCGGGGAAAAGTAATGCTGGTTCTCACTGCCTCCTGGAACCCTTTCAAATGCCACAGACAATTTGGCCCTCTCTGCTTTCCTGCGGACTCCATCCTCAAAAGCACCTATTTTCGCTTTCGGCAGCCTCCGGAGCAAAAAAGACAAACGTCCAGCTTTTGCTGCCACAGCAAAGGTGCCAGCGGGGAAAAGTAATGCTCGTTCTCACTGCCTCCTGGAACCCTTTCAAATGCCCCAGACAATTTGGCCCTCTCTGCTTTCCTGTGGACTCCATCCTCAAAAGCACCTGTTTTCGCTTTCGGCAGCCTCCGGAGCAAAAAAGACAAACGTCCAGCTTTTGCTGCCACAGCAAAGGTGCCAGCGGGGAAAAGTAATGCTGGTTCTCACTGCCTCCTGGAACCCTTTCAAATGCCCCAGACAATTTGGCCCTCTCTGCTTTCCTGCGGACTCCATCCTCAAAAGCACCTGTTTTCGCTTTCGGCAGCCTCCGGAGCAAAAAAGACAAACGTCCAGCTTTTGCTGCCACAGCAAAGGTGCCAGCGGGGAAAAGTAATGCTGGTTCTCACTGCCTCCTGGAACCTCTTCAAATGCCCCAGACAATTTGGCCCTCTCTGCTTTCCTGCGGACTCCATCCTCAAAAGCACCTATTTTCGCTTTCGGCAGCCTCCGGAGCAAAAAAGACAAACGTCCAGCTTTTGCTGCCACAGCAAAGGTGCCAGCGGGGAAAAGTAATGCTGGTTCTCACTGCCTCCTGGAACCTCTTCAAATGCCCCAGACAATTTGGCCCTCTCTGCTTTCCTGCGGACTCCATCCTCAAAAGCACCTGTTTTCGCTTTCGGCAGCCTCCGGAGCAAAAAAGACAAACGTCCAGCTTTTGCTGCCACAGCAAAGGTGCCAGCGGGGAAAAGTAATGCTGGTTCTCACTGCCTCCTGGAACCCTTTCAAATGCCACAGACAATTTGGCCCTCTCTGCTTTCCTGCGGACTCCATCCTCAAAAGCACCTGTTTTCGCTTTCGGCAGCCTCCGGAGCAAAAAAGACAAACGTCCAGCTTTTGCTGCCACAGCAAAGGTGCCAGTGGGGAAAAGTAATGCTGGTTCTCACTGCCTCCTGGAACCCTTTCAAATGCCCCTGACAATTTGGCCCTCTCTGCTTTCCTGCGGACTCTATCCTCAAAAGCGCCTTTTTTCACTTTCGGCGCCCTCCGGTGGTAAAAAGAAAAACGTCCAGCTTTTGCTGCCACAGCAAAGGTGCCAGCGGGGAAAAGTAATGCTGGTTCTCACTGCCTCCTGGAACTCTTTCAAATGCCACAGACAATTTGGCCCTCTCTGCTTTCCTGCGGACTCCATCCTCAAAAGCACCTATTTTCGCTTTCGGCAGACTCCGGAGCAAAAAAGACAAACGTCCAGCTTTTGCTGCCACAGCAAAGGTGCCAGCGGGGAAAAGTAATGCTGGTTCTCACTGCCTCCTGGAACCCTTTCAAATGCCCCAGACAATTTGGCCCTCTCTGCTTTCCTGCGGACTCCATCCTCAAAAGCACCTGTTTTCGCTTTCGGCAGCCTCCGGAGCAAAAAAGACAAACGTCCAGCTTTTGCTGCCTCAGCAAAGGTGCCAGCGGGGAAAAGTAATGCTGGTTCTCACTGCCTCCTGGAACCTCTTCAAATGCCCCAGACAATTTGGCCCTCTCTGCTTTCCTGCGGACTCCATCCTCAAAAGCACCTATTTTCGCTTTCGGCAGCCTCCGGAGCAAAAAAGACAAACGTCCAGCTTTTGCTGCCACAGCAAAGGTGCCAGCGGGGAAAAGTAATGCTGGTTCTCACTGCCTCCTGGAACCCTTTCAAATGCCCCAGACAATTTGGCCCTCTCTGCTTTCCTGCGGACTCCATCCTCAAAAGCACCTGTTTTCGCTTTCGGCAGCGTCCGGAGCAAAAAAGACAAACGTCCAGCTTTTGCTGCCACAGCAAAGGTGCCAGCGGGGAAAAGTAATGCTGGTTCTCACTGCCTCCTGGAACCCTTTCAAATGCCCCTGACAATTTGGCCCTCTCTGCTTTCCTGCGGACTCTATCCTCAAAAGCGCCTTTTTTCACTTTCGGCGCCCTCCGGTGGTAAAAAGACAAACGTCCAGCTTTTGCTGCCACAGCAAAGGTGCCAGCGGGGAAAAGTAATGCTGGTTCTCACTGCCTCCTGGAACCCTTTCAAATGCCACAGACAATTTGGCCCTCTCTGCTTTCTTGCGGACTCCATCCTCAAAAGCGCCTTTTTTCACTTTCGGCGCCCTCCGGTGGTAAAAAGACAAACGTCCAGCTTTTGCTGCCACAGCAAAGGTGCCAGCGGGGAAAAGTGATGCTGGTTCTCACTGCCTCCTGGAACTCTTTCAAATGCCACAGACAATTTGGCCCTCTCTGCTTTCCTGCGGACTCCATCCTCAAAAGCACCTATTTTCGCTTTCGGCAGCCTCCGGAGCAAAAAAGACAAACGTCCAGCTTTTGCTGCCACAGCAAAGGTGCCAGCGGGGAAAAGTAATGCTGGTTCTCACTGCCTCCTGGAACCCTTTCAAATGCCACAGACAATTTGGCCCTCTCTGCTTTCCTGTGGACTCCATCCTCAAAAGCACCTGTTTTCGCTTTCGGCAGCCTCCGGAGCAAAAAAGACAAACGTCCAGCTTTTGCTGCCACAGCAAAGGTGCCAGCGGGGAAAAGTAATGCTCGTTCTCACTGCCTCCTGGAACCCTTTCAAATGCCCCAGACAATTTGGCCCTCTCTGCTTTCCTGCGGACTCCATCCTCAAAAGCACCTGTTTTCGCTTTCGGCAGCGTCCGGAGCAAAAAAGACAAACGTCCAGCTTTTGCTGCCACAGCAAAGGTGCCAGTGGGGAAAAGTAATGCTGGTTCTCACTGCCTCCTGGAACCCTTTCAAATGCCCCTGACAATTTGGCCCTCTCTGCTTTCCTGCGGACTCCATCCTCAAAAGCACCTGTTTTCGCTTTCGGCAGCCTCCGGAGCAAAAAAGACAAACGTCCAGCTTTTGCTGCCTCAGCAAAGGTGCCAGCGTGGAAAAGTAATGCTGGTTCTCACTGCCTCCTGGAACCCTTTCAAATGCCACAGACAATTTGGCCCTCTCTGCTTTCCTGCGGACTCCATCCTCAAAAGCACCTGTTTTCGCTTTCGGCAGCCTCCGGAGCAAAAAAGACAAACGTCCAGCTTTTGCTGCCACAGCAAAGGTGCCAGCGGGGAAAAGTAATGCTGGTTCTCACTGCCTCCTGGAACCCTTTCAAATGCCCCAGACAATTTGGCCCTCTCTGCTTTCCTGCGGACTCCATCCTCAAAAGCACCTGTTTTCGCTTTCGGCAGCCTCCGGAGCAAAAAAGACAAACGTCCAGCTTTTGCTGCCACAGCAAAGGTGCCAGTGGGGAAAAGTAATGCTGGTTCTCACTGCCTCCTGGAACCCTTTCAAATGCCCCTGACAATTTGGCCCTCTCTGCTTTCCTGCGGACTCTATCCTCAAAAGCGCCTTTTTTCTCTTTCTGCGCCCTCCGGTGGTAAAAAGAAAAACGTCCAGCTTTTGCTGCCACAGCAAAGGTGCCAGCGGGGAAAAGTAATGCTGGTTCTCACTGCCTCCTGGAACTCTTTCAAATGCCACAGACAATTTGGCCCTCTCTGCTTTCCTGCGGACTCCATCCTCAAAAGCACCTATTTTCGCTTTCGGCAGCCTCCGGAGCAAAAAAGACAAACGTCCAGCTTTTGCTGCCACAGCAAAGGTGCCAGCGGGGAAAAGTAATGCTGGTTCTCACTGCCTCCTGGAACTCTTTCAAATGCCACAGACAATTTGGCCCTCTCTGCTTTCCTGCGGACTCCATCCTCAAAAGCACCTATTTTCGCTTTCGGCAGCCTCCGGAGCAAAAAAGACAAACGTCCAGCTTTTGCTGCCACAGCAAAGGTGCCAGCGGGGAAAAGTAATGCTGGTTCTCACTGCCTCCTGGAACCCTTTCAAATGCCCCAGACAATTTGGCCCTCTCTGCTTTCCTGCGGACTCCATCCTCAAAAGCACCTGTTTTCGCTTTCGGCAGCCTCCGGAGCAAAAAAGACAAACGTCCAGCTTTTGCTGCCACAGCAAAGGTGCCAGCGGGGAAAAGTAATGCTGGTTCTCACTGCCTCCTGGAACCTCTTCAAATGCCCCAGACAATTTGGCCCTCTCTGCTTTCCTGCGGACTCCATCCTCAAAAGCACCTATTTTCGCTTTCGGCAGCCTCCGGAGCAAAAAAGACAAACGTCCAGCTTTTGCTGCCACAGCAAAGGTGCCAGCGGGGAAAAGTAATGCTTGTTCTCACTGCCTCCTGGAACCCTTTCAAATGCCACAGACAATTTGGCCCTCTCTGCTTTCCTGCGGACTCCATCCTCAAAAGCACCTGTTTTCGCTTTCGGCGCCCTCCGGAGCAAAAAAGACAAACGTCCAGCTTTTGCTGCCACAGCAAAGGTGCCAGCAGGGAAAAGTAATGCTGGTTCTCACTGCCTCCTGGAACTCCTTCAAATGCCCCTGACAATTTGGCCCTCTCTGCTTTCCTGCGGACTCTATCCTCAAAAGCGCCTTTTTTCACTTTCGGCGCCCTCCGGTGGTAAAAAGAAAAACGTCCAGCTTTTGCTGCCACAGCAAAGGTGCCAGCGGGGAAAAGTAATGCTGGTTCTCACTGCCTCCTGGAACCCTTTCAAATGCCACAGACAATTTGGCCCTCTCTGCTTTCCTGCGGACTCCATCCTCAAAAGCACCTATTTTCGCTTTCGGCAGCCTCCGGAGCAAAAAAGACAAACGTCCAGCTTTTGCTGCCACAGCAAAGGTGCCAGCGGGGAAAAGTAATGCTGGTTCTCACTGCCTCCTGGAACCCTTTCAAATGCCCCAGACAATTTGGCCCTCTCTGCTTTCCTGTGGACTCCATCCTCAAAAGCACCTGTTTTCGCTTTCGGCAGCCTCCGGAGCAAAAAAGACAAACGTCCAGCTTTTGCTGCCACAGCAAAGGTGCCAGCGGGGAAAAGTAATGCTGGTTCTCACTGCCTCCTGGAACCCTTTCAAATGCCACAGACAATTTGGCCCTCTCTGCTTTCCTGCGGACTCCATCCTCAAAAGCACCTGTTTTCGCTTTCGGCAGCCTCCGGAGCAAAAAAGACAAACGTCCAGCTTTTGCTGCCACAGCAAAGGTGCCAGCGGGGAAAAGTAATGCTGGTTCTCACTGCCTCCTGGGAACCTCTTCAAATGCCCCGACAATTTGGCCCTCTCTGCTTTCCTGCGGACTCCATCCTCAAAAGCACCTATTTTCGCTTTCGGCAGCCTCCGGAGCAAAAAAGACAAACGTCCAGCTTTTGCTGCCACAGCAAAGGTGCCAGCGGGGAAAAGTAATGCTGGTTCTCACTGCCTCCTGGAACCTCTTCAAATGCCCCAGACAATTTGGCCCTCTCTGCTTTCCTGCGGACTCCATCCTCAAAAGCACCTGTTTTCGCTTTCGGCAGCCTCCGGAGCAAAAAAGACAAACGTCCAGCTTTTGCTGCCACAGCAAAGGTGCCAGCGGGGAAAAGTAATGCTGGTTCTCACTGCCTCCTGGAACCCTTTCAAATGCCACAGACAATTTGGCCCTCTCTGCTTTCCTGCGGACTCCATCCTCAAAAGCACCTGTTTTCGCTTTCGGCAGCCTCCGGAGCAAAAAAGACAAACGTCCAGCTTTTGCTGCCACAGCAAAGGTGCCAGTGGGGAAAAGTAATGCTGGTTCTCACTGCCTCCTGGAACCCTTTCAAATGCCCCTGACAATTTGGCCCTCTCTGCTTTCCTGCGGACTCTATCCTCAAAAGCGCCTTTTTTCACTTTCGGCGCCCTCCGGTGGTAAAAAGAAAAACGTCCAGCTTTTGCTGCCACAGCAAAGGTGCCAGCGGGGAAAAGTAATGCTGGTTCTCACTGCCTCCTGGAACTCTTTCAAATGCCACAGACAATTTGGCCCTCTCTGCTTTCCTGCGGACTCCATCCTCAAAAGCACCTATTTTCGCTTTCGGCAGACTCCGGAGCAAAAAAGACAAACGTCCAGCTTTTGCTGCCACAGCAAAGGTGCCAGCGGGGAAAAGTAATGCTGGTTCTCACTGCCTCCTGGAACCCTTTCAAATGCCCCAGACAATTTGGCCCTCTCTGCTTTCCTGCGGACTCCATCCTCAAAAGCACCTGTTTTCGCTTTCGGCAGCCTCCGGAGCAAAAAAGACAAACGTCCAGCTTTTGCTGCCACAGCAAAGGTGCCAGCGGGGAAAAGTAATGCTGGTTCTCACTGCCTCCTGGAACCTCTTCAAATGCCCCAGACAATTTGGCCCTCTCTGCTTTCCTGCGGACTCCATCCTCAAAAACACCTATTTTCGCTTTCGGCAGCCTCCGGAGCAAAAAAGACAAACGTCCAGCTTTTGCTGCCACAGCAAAGGTGCCAGCGGGGAAAAGTAATGCTGGTTCTCACTGCCTCCTGGAACCCTTTCAAATGCCCCAGACAATTTGGCCCTCTCTGCTTTCCTGCGGACTCCATCCTCAAAAGCACCTGTTTTCGCTTTCGGCAGCGTCCGGAGCAAAAAAGACAAACGTCCAGCTTTTGCTGCCACAGCAAAGGTGCCAGCGGGGAAAAGTAATGCTGGTTCTCACTGCCTCCTGGAACCCTTTCAAATGCCACAGACAATTTGGCCCTCTCTGCTTTCCTGCGGACTCCATCCTCAAAAGCACCTATTTTCGCTTTCGGCAGCCTCCGGAGCAAAAAAGACAAACGTCCAGCTTTTGCTGCCACAGCAAAGGTGCCAGCGGGGAAAAGTAATGCTGGTTCTCACTGCCTCCTGGAACCCTTTCAAATGCCCCAGACAATTAAGCCCTCTCTGCTTTCCTGTGGACTCTATCCTCAAAAGCGCCTTTTTTCACTTTCGGCGCCCTCCGGTGGTAAAAAGACAAACGTCCAGCTTTTGCTGCCACAGCAAAGGTGCCAGCGGGGAAAAGTGATGCTGGTTCTCACTGCCTCCTGGAACTCTTTCAAATGCCACAGACAATTTGGCCCTCTCTGCTTTCCTGCGGACTCCATCCTCAAAAGCACCTATTTTCGCTTTCGGCAGCCTCCGGAGCAAAAAAGACAAACGTCCAGCTTTTGCTGCCACAGCAAAGGTGCCAGCGGGGAAAAGTAATGCTGGTTCTCACTGCCTCCTGGAACCCTTTCAAATGCCACAGACAATTTGGCCCTCTCTGCTTTCCTGTGGACTCCATCCTCAAAAGCACCTGTTTTCGCTTTCGGCAGCCTCCGGAGCAAAAAAGACAAACGTCCAGCTTTTGCTGCCACAGCAAAGGTGCCAGCGGGGAAAAGTAATGCTGGTTCTCACTGCCTCCTGGAACCCTTTCAAATGCCCCAGACAATTTGGCCCTCTCTGCTTTCCTGCGGACTCCATCCTCAAAAGCACCTGTTTTCGCTTTCGGCGCCCTCCGGAGCAAAAAAGACAAACGTCCAGCTTTTGCTGCCACAGCAAAGGTGCCAGCAGGGAAAAGTAATGCTGGTTCTCACTGCCTCCTGGAACTCCTTCAAATGCCCCTGACAATTTGGCCCTCTCTGCTTTCCTGCGGACTCTATCCTCAAAAGCGCCTTTTTTCACTTTCGGTGCCTCCGGTGGTAAAAAGAAAAACGTCCAGCTTTTGCTGCCACAGCAAAGGTGCCAGCGGGGAAAAGTAATGCTGGTTCTCACTGCCTCCTGGAACCCTTTCAAATGCCACAGACAATTTGGCCCTCTCTGCTTTCCTGCGGACTCCATCCTCAAAAGCACCTATTTTCGCTTTCGGCAGCCTCCGGAGCAAAAAAGACAAACGTCCAGCTTTTGCTGCCACAGCAAAGGTGCCAGCGGGGAAAAGTAATGCTGGTTCTCACTGCCTCCTGGAACCCTTTCAAATGCCCCAGACAATTTGGCCCTCTCTGCTTTCCTGTGGACTCCATCCTCAAAAGCACCTGTTTTCGCTTTCGGCAGCCTCCGGAGCAAAAAAGACAAACGTCCAGCTTTTGCTGCCACAGCAAAGGTGCCAGCGGGGAAAAGTAATGCTGGTTCTCACTGCCTCCTGGAACCCTTTCAAATGCCACAGACAATTTGGCCCTCTCTGCTTTCCTGCGGACTCCATCCTCAAAAGCACCTGTTTTCGCTTTCGGCAGCCTCCGGAGCAAAAAAGACAAACGTCCAGCTTTTGCTGCCACAGCAAAGGTGCCAGCGGGGAAAAGTAATGCTGGTTCTCACTGCCTCCTGGAACCTCTTCAAATGCCCCAGACAATTTGGCCCTCTCTGCTTTCCTGCGGACTCCATCCTCAAAAGCACCTATTTTCGCTTTCGGCAGCCTCCGGAGCAAAAAAGACAAACGTCCAGCTTTTGCTGCCACAGCAAAGGTGCCAGCGGGGAAAAGTAATGCTGGTTCTCACTGCCTCCTGGAACCTCTTCAAATGCCCCAGACAATTTGGCCCTCTCTGCTTTCCTGCGGACTCCATCCTCAAAAGCACCTGTTTTCGCTTTCGGCAGCCTCCGGAGCAAAAAAGACAAACGTCCAGCTTTTGCTGCCACAGCAAAGGTGCCAGCGGGGAAAAGTAATGCTGGTTCTCACTGCCTCCTGGAACCCTTTCAAATGCCACAGACAATTTGGCCCTCTCTGCTTTCCTGCGGACTCCATCCTCAAAAGCACCTGTTTTCGCTTTCGGCAGCCTCCGGAGCAAAAAAGACAAACGTCCAGCTTTTGCTGCCACAGCAAAGGTGCCAGTGGGGAAAAGTAATGCTGGTTCTCACTGCCTCCTGGAACCCTTTCAAATGCCCCTGACAATTTGGCCCTCTCTGCTTTCCTGCGGACTCTATCCTCAAAAGCGCCTTTTTTCACTTTCGGCGCCCTCCGGTGGTAAAAAGAAAAACGTCCAGCTTTTGCTGCCACAGCAAAGGTGCCAGCGGGGAAAAGTAATGCTGGTTCTCACTGCCTCCTGGAACTCTTTCAAATGCCACAGACAATTTGGCCCTCTCTGCTTTCCTGCGGACTCCATCCTCAAAAGCACCTATTTTCGCTTTCGGCAGACTCCGGAGCAAAAAAGACAAACGTCCAGCTTTTGCTGCCACAGCAAAGGTGCCAGCGGGGAAAAGTAATGCTGGTTCTCACTGCCTCCTGGAACCCTTTCAAATGCCCCAGACAATTTGGCCCTCTCTGCTTTCCTGCGGACTCCATCCTCAAAAGCACCTGTTTTCGCTTTCGGCAGCCTCCGGAGCAAAAAAGACAAACGTCCAGCTTTTGCTGCCACAGCAAAGGTGCCAGCGGGGAAAAGTAATGCTGGTTCTCACTGCCTCCTGGAACCTCTTCAAATGCCCCAGACAATTTGGCCCTCTCTGCTTTCCTGCGGACTCCATCCTCAAAAGCACCTATTTTCGCTTTCGGCAGCCTCCGGAGCAAAAAAGACAAACGTCCAGCTTTTGCTGCCACAGCAAAGGTGCCAGCGGGGAAAAGTAATGCTGGTTCTCACTGCCTCCTGGAACCCTTTCAAATGCCCCAGACAATTTGGCCCTCTCTGCTTTCCTGCGGACTCCATCCTCAAAAGCACCTGTTTTCGCTTTCGGCAGCGTCCGGAGCAAAAAAGACAAACGTCCAGCTTTTGCTGCCACAGCAAAGGTGCCAGCGGGGAAAAGTAATGCTGGTTCTCACTGCCTCCTGGAACCCTTTCAAATGCCACAGACAATTTGGCCCTCTCTGCTTTCCTGCGGACTCCATCCTCAAAAGCACCTATTTTCGCTTTCGGCAGCCTCCGGATCAAAAAAGACAAACGTCCAGCTTTTGCTGCCACAGCAAAGGTGCCAGCGGGGAAAAGTAATGCTGGTTCTCACTGCCTCCTGGAACCCTTTCAAATGCCCCAGACAATTAAGCCCTCTCTGCTTTCCTGTGGACTCTATCCTCAAAAGCGCCTTTTTTCACTTTCGGCGCCCTCCGGTGGTAAAAAGACAAACGTCCAGCTTTTGCTGCCACAGCAAAGGTGCCAGCGGGGAAAAGTGATGCTGGTTCTCACTGCCTCCTGGAACTCTTTCAAATGCCACAGACAATTTGGCCCTCTCTGCTTTCCTGCGGACTCCATCCTCAAAAGCACCTATTTTCGCTTTCGGCAGCCTCCGGAGCAAAAAAGACAAACGTCCAGCTTTTGCTGCCACAGCAAAGGTGCCAGCGGGGAAAAGTAATGCTGGTTCTCACTGCCTCCTGGAACCCTTTCAAATGCCACAGACAATTTGGCCCTCTCTGCTTTCCTGTGGACTCCATCCTCAAAAGCACCTGTTTTCGCTTTCGGCAGCCTCCGGAGCAAAAAAGACAAACGTCCAGCTTTTGCTGCCACAGCAAAGGTGCCAGCGGGGAAAAGTAATGCTGGTTCTCACTGCCTCCTGGAACCCTTTCAAATGCCCCAGACAATTTGGCCCTCTCTGCTTTCCTGCGGACTCCATCCTCAAAAGCACCTGTTTTCGCTTTCGGCAGCGTCCGGAGCAAAAAAGACAAACGTCCAGCTTTTGCTGCCACAGCAAAGGTGCCAGCGGGGAAAAGTAATGCTGGTTCTCACTGCCTCCTGGAACCTGTTCAAATGCCCCAGACAATTTGGCCCTCTCTGCTTTCCTGCGGACTCCATCCTCAAAAGCACCTGTTTTCGCTTTCGGCAGCCTCCGGAGCAAAAAAGACAAACGGCCAGCTTTTGCTGCCTCAGCAAAGGTGCCAGCGGGGAAAAGTAATGCTGGTTCTCACTGCCTCCTGGAACCCTTTCAAATGCCACAGACAATTTGGCCCTCTCTGCTTTCCTGCGGACTCCATCCTCAAAAGCACCTGTTTTCGCTTTCGGCAGCCTCCGGAGCAAAAAAGACAAACGTCCAGCTTTTGCTGCCACAGCAAAGGTGCCAGCGGGGAAAAGTAATGCTGGTTCTCACTGCCTCCTGGAACCCTTTCAAATGCCCCAGACAATTTGGCCCTCTCTGCTTTCCTGCGGACTCCATCCTCAAAAGCACCTGTTTTCGCTTTCGGCGCCCTCCGGAGCAAAAAAGACAAACGTCCAGCTTTTGCTGCCACAGCAAAGGTGCCAGCAGGGAAAAGTAATGCTGGTTCTCACTGCCTCCTGGAACTCCTTCAAATGCCCCTGACAATTTGGCCCTCTCTGCTTTCCTGCGGACTCCATCCTCAAAAGCACCTGTTTTCGCTTTCGGCGCCCTCCGGAGCAAAAAAGACAAACGTCCAGCTTTTGCTGCCACAGCAAAGGTGCCAGCGGGGAAAAGTAATGCTGGTTCTCACTGCCTCCTGGAACCTCTTCAAATGCCCCAGACAATTTGGCCCTCTCTGCTTTCCTGCGGACTCCATCCTCAAAAGCACCTATTTTCGCTTTCGGCAGCCTCCGGAGCAAAAAAGACAAACGTCCAGCTTTTGCTGCCACAGCAAAGGTGCCAGCGGGGAAAAGTAATGCTGGTTCTCACTGCCTCCTGGAACCCTTTCAAATGCCACAGACAATTTGGCCCTCTCTGCTTTCCTGCGGACTCCATCCTCAAAAGCACCTGTTTTCGCTTTCGGCAGCCTCCGGAGCAAAAAAGACAAACGTCCAGCTTTTGCTGCCACAGCAAAGGTGCCAGCGGGGAAAAGTAATGCTGGTTCTCACTGCCTCCTGGAACCCTTTCAAATGCCACAGACAATTTGGCCCTCTCTGCTTTCCTGCGGACTCCATCCTCAAAAGCACCTATTTTCGCTTTCGGCAGCCTCCGGAGCAAAAAAGACAAACGTCCAGCTTTTGCTGCCACAGCAAAGGTGCCAGCGGGGAAAAGTAATGCTGGTTCTCACTGCCTCCTGGAACCCTTTCAAATGCCCCAGAAAATTAAGCCCTCTCTGCTTTCCTGTGGACTCTATCCTCAAAAGCGCCTTTTTTCACTTTCGGCGCCCTCCGGTGGTAAAAAGACAAACGTCCAGCTTTTGCTGCCACAGCAAAGATGCCAGCGGGGAAAAGTGATGCTGGTTCTCACTGCCTCCTGGAACTCTTTCAAATGCCACAGACAATTTGGCCCTCTCTGCTTTCCTGCGGACTCCATCCTCAAAAGCACCTATTTTCGCTTTCGGCAGCCTCCGGAGCAAAAAAGACAAACGTCCAGCTTTTGCTGCCACAGCAAAGGTGCCAGCGGGGAAAAGTAATGCTAGTTCTCACTGCCTCCTGGAACCTGTTCAAATGCCCCAGACAATTTGGCCCTCTCTGCTTTCCTGCGGACTCCATCCTCAAAAGCACCTGTTTTCGCTTTCGGCAGCCTCCGGAGCAAAAAAGACAAACGGCCAGCTTTTGCTGCCTCAGCAAAGGTGCCAGCGGGGAAAAGTAATGCTGGTTCTCACTGCCTCCTGGAACCCTTTCAAATGCCACAGACAATTTGGCCCTCTCTGCTTTCCTGCGGACTCCATCCTCAAAAGCACCTGTTTTCGCTTTCGGCAGCCTCCGGAGCAAAAAAGACAAACGTCCAGCTTTTGCTGCCACAGCAAAGGTGCCAGCGGGGAAAAGTGATGCTGGTTCTCACTGCCTCCTGGAACCCTTTCAAATGCCCCAGACAATTTGGCCCTCTCTGCTTTCCTGCGGACTCCATCCTCAAAAGCACCTGTTTTCGCTTTCGGCGCCCTCCGGAGCAAAAAAGACAAACGTCCAGCTTTTGCTGCCACAGAAAAGGTGCCAGCAGAGAAAAGTAATGCTGGTTCTCACTGCCTCCTGGAACTCCTTCAAATGCCCCTGACAATTTGGCCCTCTCTGCTTTCCTGCGGACTCCATCCTCAAAAGCACCTGTTTTCGATTTCGGCGCCCTCCGGAGCAAAAAAGACAAACGTCCAGCTTTTGCTGCCACAGCAAAGGTGCCAGCGGGGAAAAGTAATGCTGGTTCTCACTGCCTCCTGGAACCTCTTCAAATGCCACAGACAATTTGGCCCTCTCTGCTTTCCTGCGGACTCCATCCTCAAAAGCACCTATTTTCGCTTTCGGCAGCCTCCGGAGCAAAAAAGACAAACGTCCAGCTTTTGCTGCCACAGCAAAGGTGCCAGCGGGGAAAAGTAATGCTGGTTCTCACTGCCTCCTGGAACCCTTTCAAATGCCCCAGACAATTTGGCCCTCTCTGCTTTCCTGCGGACTCCATCCTCAAAAGCACCTGTTTTCGCTTTCGGCAGCGTCCGGAGCAAAAAAGACAAACGTCCAGCTTTTGCTGCCACAGCAAAGGTGCCAGCGGGGAAAAGTAATGCTGGTTCTCACTGCCTCCTGGAACCCTTTCAAATGCCACAGACAATTTGGCCCTCTCTGCTTTCCTGCGGACTCCATCCTCAAAAGCACCTATTTTCGCTTTCGGCAGCCTCCGGAGCAAAAAAGACAAACGTCCAGCTTTTGCTGCCACAGCAAAGGTGCCAGCGGGGAAAAGTAATGCTGGTTCTCACTGCCTCCTGGAACCCTTTCAAATGCCCCAGAAAATTAAGCCCTCTCTGCTTTCCTGTGGACTCTATCCTCAAAAGCGCCTTTTTTCACTTTCGGCGCCCTCCGGTGGTAAAAAGACAAACGTCCAGCTTTTGCTGCCACAGCAAAGATGCCAGCGGGGAAAAGTGATGCTGGTTCTCACTGCCTCCTGGAACTCTTTCAAATGCCACAGACAATTTGGCCCTCTCTGCTTTCCTGCGGACTCCATCCTCAAAAGCACCTATTTTCGCTTTCGGCAGCCTCCGGAGCAAAAAAGACAAACGTCCAGCTTTTGCTGCCACAGCAAAGGTGCCAGCGGGGAAAAGTAATGCTGGTTCTCACTGCCTCCTGGAACCCTTTCAAATGCCACAGACAATTTGGCCCTCTCTGCTTTCCTGTGGACTCCATCCTCAAAAGCACCTGTTTTCGCTTTCGGCAGCCTCCGGAGCAAAAAAGACAAACGTCCAGCTTTTGCTGCCACAGCAAAGGTGCCAGCGGGGAAAAGTAATGCTGGTTCTCACTGCCTCCTGGAACCCTTTCAAATGCCCCAGACAATTTGGCCCTCTCTGCTTTCCTGCGGACTCCATCCTCAAAAGCACCTGTTTTCGCTTTCGGCAACCTCCGGAGCAAAAAAGACAAACGTCCAGCTTTTGCTGCCACAGCAAAGGTGCCAGCGGGGAAAAGTAATGCTGGTTCTCACTGCCTCCTGGAACCTGTTCAAATGCCCCAGACAATTTGGCCCTCTCTGCTTTCCTGCGGACTCCATCCTCAAAAGCACCTGTTTTCGCTTTCGGCAGCCTCCGGAGCAAAAAAGACAAACGTCCAGCTTTTGCTGCCTCAGCAAAGGTGCCAGCGGGGAAAAGTAATGCTGGTTCTCACTGCCTCCTGGAACCCTTTCAAATGCCACAGACAATTTGGCCCTCTCTGCTTTCCTGCGGACTCCATCCTCAAAAGCACCTATTTTTGCTTTCGGCGCCCTCCGGAGCAAAAAAGACAAACGTCCAGCTTTTGCTGCCACAGCAAATGTGCCAGCAGGGAAAAGTAATGCTGGTTCTCACTGCCTCCTGGAACTCCTTCAAATGCCCCTGACAATTTGGCCCTCTCTGCTTTCCTGCGGACTCTATCCTCAAAAGCGCCTTTTTTCACTTTCGGCGCCCTCCGGTGGTAAAAAGAAAAACGTCCAGCTTTTGCTGCCACAGCAAAGGTGCCAGCGGGGAAAAGTAATGCTGGTTCTCACTGCCTCCTGGAACTCTTTCAAATGCCACAGACAATTTGGCCCTCTCTGCTTTCCTGCGGACTCCATCCTCAAAAGCACCTATTTTCGCTTTCGGCAGCCTCCGGAGCAAAAAAGACAAACGTCCAGCTTTTGCTGCCACAGCAAAGGTGCCAGCGGGGAAAAGTAATGCTGGTTCTCACTGCCTCCTGGAACCCTTTCAAATGCCCCAGACAATTTGGCCCTCTCTGCTTTCCTGTGGACTCCATCCTCAAAAGCACCTGTTTTCGCTTTCGGCAGCCTCCGGAGCAAAAAAGACAAACGTCCAGCTTTTGCTGCCACAGCAAAGGTGCCAGCGGGGAAAAGTAATGCTGGTTCTCACTGCCTCCTGGAACCCTTTCAAATGCCACAGACAATTTGGCCCTCTCTGCTTTCCTGCGGACTCCATCCTCAAAAGCACCTGTTTTCGCTTTCGGCAGCGTCCAGAGCAAAAAAGACAAACGTCCAGCTTTTGCTGCCACAGCAAAGGTGCCAGCGGGGAAAAGTAATGCTGGTTCTCACTGCCTCCTGGAACCCTTTCAAATGCCACAGACAATTTGGCCCTCTCTGCTTTCCTGCGGACTCCATCCTCAAAAGCACCTGTTTTCGCTTTCGGCAGCCTCCGGAGCAAAAAAGACAAACGTCCAGCTTTTGCTGCCACAGCAAAGGTGCCAGCGGGGAAAAGTAATGCTGGTTCTCACTGCCTCCTGGAACCCTTTCAAATGCCCCAGACAATTTGGCCCTCTCTGCTTTCCTGCGGACTCCATCCTCAAAAGCACCTGTTTTCGCTTTCGGCGCCCTCCGGAGCAAAAAAGACAAACGTCCAGCTTTTGCTGCCACAGCAAAGGTGCCAGCAGGGAAAAGTAATGCTGGTTCTCACTGCCTCCTGGAACTCCTTCAAATGCCCCTGACAATTTGGCCCTCTCTGCTTTCCTGCGGACTCCATCCTCAAAAGCACCTGTTTTCGCTTTCGGCGCCCTCCGGAGCAAAAAAGACAAACGTCCAGCTTTTGCTGCCACAGCAAAGGTGCCAGCGGGGAAAAGTAATGCTGGTTCTCACTGCCTCCTGGAACCCTTTCAAATGCCACAGACAATTTGGCCCTCTCTGCTTTCCTGCGGACTCCATCCTCAAAAGCACCTGTTTTCGCTTTCGGCAGCCTCCGGAGCAAAAAAGACAAACGTCCAGCTTTTGCTGCCACAGCAAAGGTGCCAGCGGGGAAAAGTAATGCTGGTTCTCACTGCCTCCTGGAACCCTTTCAAATGCCACAGACAATTTGGCCCTCTCTGCTTTCCTGCGGACTCCATCCTCAAAAGCACCTATTTTCGCTTTCGGCAGCCTCCGGAGCAAAAAAGACAAACGTCCAGCTTTTGCTGCCACAGCAAAGGTGCCAGCGGGGAAAAGTAATGCTGGTTCTCACTGCCTCCTGGAACCCTTTCAAATGCCCCAGACAATTTGGCCCTCTCTGCTTTCCTGTGGACTCTATCCTCAAAAGCGCCTTTTTTCACTTTCGGCGCCCTCCGGTGGTAAAAAGACAAACGTCCAGCTTTTGCTGCCACAGCAAAGATGCCAGCGGGGAAAAGTGATGCTGGTTCTCACTGCCTCCTGGAACTCTTTCAAATGCCACAGACAATTTGGCCCTCTCTGCTTTCCTGCGGACTCCATCCTCAAAAGCACCTATTTTCGCTTTCGGCAGCCTCCGGAGCAAAAAAGACAAACGTCCAGCTTTTGCTGCCACAGCAAAGGTGCCAACGGGGAAAAGTAATGCTGGTTCTCACTGCCTCCTGGAACCCTTTCAAATGCCACAGACAATTTGGCCCTCTCTGCTTTCCTGTGGACTCCATCCTCAAAAGCACCTGTTTTCGCTTTCGGCAGCCTCCGGAGCAAAAAAGACAAACGTCCAGCTTTTGCTGCCACAGCAAAGGTGCCAGCGGGGAAAAGTAATGCTGGTTCTCACTGCCTCCTGGAACCCTTTCAAATGCCCCAGACAATTTGGCCCTCTCTGCTTTCCTGCGGACTCCATCCTCAAAAGCACCTGTTTTCGCTTTCGGCAACCTCCGGAGCAAAAAAGACAAACGTCCAGCTTTTGCTGCCACAGCAAAGGTGCCAGCGGGGAAAAGTAATGCTGGTTCTCACTGCCTCCTGGAACCTGTTCAAATGCCCCAGACAATTTGGCCCTCTCTGCTTTCCTGCGGACTCCATCCTCAAAAGCACCTGTTTTCGCTTTCGGCAGCCTCCGGAGCAAAAAAGACAAACGGCCAGCTTTTGCTGCCTCAGCAAAGGTGCCAGCGGGGAAAAGTAATGCTGGTTCTCACTGCCTCCTGGAACCCTTTCAAATGCCACAGACAATTTGGCGCTCTCTGCTTTCCTGCGGACTCCATCCTCAAAAGCACCTGTTTTCGCTTTCGGCAACCTCCGGAGCAAAAAAGACAAACGTCCAGCTTTTGCTGCCACAGCAAAGGTGCCAGCGGGGAAAAGTAATGCTGGTTCTCACTGCCTCCTGGAACCCTTTCAAATGCCACAGACAATTTGCCCTCTCTGCTTTCCTGCGGACTCCATCCTCAAAAGCACCTATTTTTGCTTTCGGCGCCCTCCGGAGCAAAAAAGACAAACGTCCAGCTTTTGCTGCCACAGCAAATGTGCCAGCAGGGAAAAGTAATGCTGGTTCTCACTGCCTCCTGGAACTCCTTCAAATGCCCCTGACAATTTGGCCCTCTCTGCTTTCCTGCGGACTCTATCCTCAAAAGCGCCTTTTTTCACTTTCGGCGCCCTCCGGTGGTAAAAAGAAAAACGTCCAGCTTTTGCTGCCACAGCAAAGGTGCCAGCGGGGAAAAGTAATGCTGGTTCTCACTGCCTCCTGGAACTCTTTCAAATGCCACAGACAATTTGGCCCTCTCTGCTTTCCTGCGGACTCCATCCTCAAAAGCACCTATTTTCGCTTTCGGCAGCCTCCGGAGCAAAAAAGACAAACGTCCAGCTTTTGCTGCCACAGCAAAGGTGCCAGCGGGGAAAAGTAATGCTGGTTCTCACTGCCTCCTGGAACCCTTTCAAATGCCCCAGACAATTTGGCCCTCTCTGCTTTCCTGTGGACTCCATCCTCAAAAGCACCTGTTTTCGCTTTCGGCAGCCTCCGGAGCAAAAAAGACAAACGTCCAGCTTTTGCTGCCACAGCAAAGGTGCCAGCGGGGAAAAGTAATGCTGGTTCTCACTGCCTCCTGGAACCCTTTCAAATGCCCCAGACAATTTGGCCCTCTCTGCTTTCCTGCGGACTCCATCCTCAAAAGCACCTGTTTTCGCTTTCGGCAGCGTCCAGAGCAAAAAAGACAAACGTCCAGCTTTTGCTGCCACAGCAAAGGTGCCAGCGGGGAAAAGTAATGCTGGTTCTCACTGCCTCCTGGAACCTCTTCAAATGCCCCAGACAATTTGGCCCTCTCTGCTTTCCTGCGGACTCCATCCTCAAAAGCACCTATTTTCGCTTTCGGCAGCCTCCGGAGCAAAAAAGACAAACGTCCAGCTTTTGCTGCCACAGCAAAGGTGCCAGCGGGGAAAAGTAATGCTGGTTCTCACTGCCTCCTGGAACCCTTTCAAATGCCCCAGACAATTTGGCCCTCTCTGCTTTCCTGCGGACTCCATCCTCAAAAGCACCTGTTTTCGCTTTCGGCAGCGTCCGGAGCAAAAAAGACAAACGTCCAGCTTTTGCTGCCACAGCAAAGGTGCCAGCGGGGAAAAGTAATGCTGGTTCTCACTGCCTCCTGGAACCCTTTCAAATGCCCCAGACAATTTGGCCCTCTCTGCTTTCCTGCGGACTCTATCCTCAAAAGCGCCTTTTTTCACTTTCGGCGCCCTCCGGTGGTAAAAAGACAAACGTCCAGCTTTTGCTGCCACAGCAAAGGTGCCAGCGGGGAAAAGTAATGCTGGTTCTCACTGCCTCCTGGAACTCTTTCAAATGCCACAGACAATTTGGCCCTCTCTGCTTTCCTGCGGACTCCATCCTCAAAAGCACCTGTTTTCGCTTTCGGCAGCCTCCGGAGCAAAAAAGACAAACGTCCACCTTTTGCTGCCACAGCAAAGGTGCCAGCGGGGAAAAGTAATGCTGGTTCTCACTGCCTCCTGGAACTCCTTCAAATGCCCCAGACAATTTGGCTCTCTCTGCTTTCCTGCGGACTCCATCCTCAAAAGCACCTGTTTTCGCTTTCGGCAGCCTCCGGAGCAAAAAAGACAAACGTCCAGCTTTTGCTGCCACAGCAAACGTGCCAGCGGGGAAAAGTAATGCTGGTTCTCACTGCCTCCTGGAACCTCTTCAAATGCCACAGACAATTTGGCCCTCTCTGCTTTCCTGCGGACTCCATCCTCAAAAGCACCTGTTTTCGCTTTCGGCAGCCTCCGGAGCAAAAAAGACAAACGTCCAGCTTTTGCTGCCACAGCAAAGGTGCCAGCGGGGAAAAATAATGCTTGTTCTCACTGCCTCCTGGAACCCTTTCAAATGCCACAGACAATTTGGCCCTCTCTGCTTTCCTGCGGACTCCATCCTCAAAAGCACCTGTTTTCGCTTTCGGCAGCCTCCAGAGCAAGAAAGACAAACGTCCAGCTTTTGCTGCCACAGCAAAGGTGCCAGCGGGGAAAAGTAATGCTGGTTCTCACTGCCTCCTGGAACCCTTTCAAATGCCACAGACAATTTGGCCCTCTCTGCTTTCCTGCGGACTCCATCCTCAAAAGCACCTATTTTCGCTTTCGGCAGCCTCCGGAGCAAAAAAGACAAACGTCCAGCTTTTGCTGCCACAGCAAAGGTGCCAGCGGGGAAAAGTAATGCTGGTTCTCACTGCCTCCTGGAACCCTTTCAAATGCCACAGACAATTAAGCCCTCTCTGCTTTCCTGTGGACTCTATCCTCAAAAGCGCCTTTTTTCACTTTTGGCGCCCTCCGGTGGTAAAAAGACAAACGTCCAGCTTTTGCTGCCACAGCAAAGATGCCAGCGGGGAAAAGTGATGCTGGTTCTCACTGCCTCCTGGAACTCTTTCAAATGCCACAGACAATTTGGCCCTCTCTGCTTTCCTGCGGACTCCATCCTCAAAAGCACCTATTTTCGCTTTCGGCAACCTCCGGAGCAAAAAAGACAAACGTCCAGCTTTTGCTGCCACAGCAAAGGTGCCAGCGGGGAAAAGTAATGCTGGTTCTCACTGCCTCCTGGAACCCTTTCAAATGCCCCAGACAATTTGGCCCTCTCTGCTTTCCTGTGGACTCCATCCTCAAAAGCACCTGTTTTCGCTTTCGGCAGCCTCCGGAGCAAAAAAGACAAACGTCCACCTTTTGCTGCCACAGCAAAGGTGCCAGCGGGGAAAAGTAATGCTGGTTCTCACTGCCTCCTGGAACCCTTTCAAATGCCACAGACAATTTGGCCCTCTCTGCTTTCCTGCGGACTCCATCCTCAAAAGCACCTGTTTTCGCTTTCGGCAGCGTCCGGAGCAAAAAAGACAAACGTCCAGCTTTTGCTGCCACAGCAAAGGTGCCAGCGGGGAAAAGTAATGCTGGTTCTCACTGCCTCCTGGAACCTGTTCAAATGCCCCAGACAATTTGGCCCTCTCTGCTTTCCTGCGGACTCCATCCTCAAAAGCACCTGTTTTCGCTTTCGGCAGCCTCCGGAGCAAAAAAGACAAACGGCCAGCTTTTGCTGCCTCAGCAAAGGTGCCAGCGGGGAAAAGTAATGCTGGTTCTCACTGCCTCCTGGAACCCTTTCAAATGCCACAGACAATTTGGCCCTCTCTGCTTTCCTGCGGACTCCATCCTCAAAAGCACCTGTTTTCGCTTTCGGCAACCTCCGGAGCAAAAAAGACAAACGTCCAGCTTTTGCTGCCACAGCAAAGGTGCCAGCGGGGAAAAGTAATGCTGGTTCTCACTGCCTCCTGGAACCCTTTCAAATGCCCCAGACAATTTGGCCCTCTCTGCTTTCCTGCGGACTCCATCCTCAAAAGCACCTGTTTTCGCTTTCGGCAACCTCCGGAGCAAAAAAGACAAACGTCCAGCTTTTGCTGCCACAGCAAAGGTGCCAGCAGGGAAAAGTAATGCTGGTTCTCACTGCCTCCTGGAACTCCTTCAAATGCCCCAGACAATTTGGCCCTCTCTGCTTTCCTGCGGACTCTATCCTCAAAAGCGCCTTTTTTCACTTTCGGCGCCCTCCGGTGGTAAAAAGAAAAACGTCCAGCTTTTGCTGCCACAGCAAAGGTGCCAGCGGGGAAAAGTAATGCTGGTTCTCACTGCCTCCTGGAACTCTTTCAAATGCCACAGACAATTTGGCCCTCTCTGCTTTCCTGCGGACTCCATCCTCAAAAGCACCTATTTTCGCTTTCGGCAGCCTCCGGAGCAAAAAAGACAAACGTCCAGCTTTTGCTGCCACAGCAAAGGTGCCAGCGGGGAAAAGTAATGCTGGTTCTCACTGCCTCCTGGAACCCTTTCAAATGCCACAGACAATTTGGCCCTCTCTGCTTTCCTGCGGACTCCATCCTCAAAAGCACCTGTTTTCGCTTTCGGCAGCCTCCAGAGCAAAAAAGACAAACGTCCAGCTTTTGCTGCCACAGCAAAGGTGCCAGCGGGGAAAAGTAATGCTGGTTCTCACTGCCTCCTGGAACCTCTTCAAATGCCCCAGACAATTTGGCCCTCTCTGCTTTCCTGCGGACTCCATCCTCAAAAGCACCTGTTTTCGCTTTCGGCAGCCTCCGGAGCAAAAAAGACAAACGTCCAGCTTTTGCTGCCACAGCAAAGGTGCCAGCGGGGAAAAGTAATGCTGGTTCTCACTGCCTCCTGGAACCCTTTCAAATGCCCCAGACAATTTGGCCCTCTCTGCTTTCCTGTGGACTCCATCCTCAAAAGCACCTGTTTTCGCTTTCGGCAGCCTCCGGAGCAAAAAAGACAAACGTCCAGCTTTTGCTGCCACAGCAAAGGTGCCAGCGGGGAAAAGTAATGCTGGTTCTCACTGCCTCCTGGAACCCTTTCAAATGCCACAGACAATTTGGCCCTCTCTGCTTTCCTGCGGACTCTATCCTCAAAAGCGCCTTTTTTCTCTTTCGGCGCCCTCCGGTGGTAAAAAGACAAACGTCCAGCTTTTGCTGCCACAGCAAAGGTGCCAGCGGGGAAAAGTAATGCTGGTTCTCACTGCCTCCTGGAACTCTTTCAAATGCCACAGACAATTTGGCCCTCTCTGCTTTCCTGCGGACTCCATCCTCAAAAGCACCTGTTTTCGCTTTCGGCAGCCTCCGGAGCAAAAAAGACAAACGTCCAGCTTTTGCTGCCACAACAAAGGTGCCAGCGGGGAAAAGTAATGCTGGTTCTCACTGCCTCCTGGAACCCTTTCAAATGCCCCAGACAATTTGGCCCTCTCTGCTTTCCTGCGGACTCTATCCTCAAAAGCACCTGTTTTCGCTTTCGGCAGCCTCCGGAGCAAAAAAGACAAACGTCCAGCTTTTGCTGCCACAGCAAAGGTGCCAGCGGGGAAAAGTAATGCTGGTTCTCACTACCTCCTTGAACCCTTTCAAATGCCACAGACAATTTGGCCCTCTCTGCTTTCCTGCGGACTCCATCGTCAAAAGCACCTGTTTTCGCTTTCGGCAACCTCCGGAGCAAAAAAGACAAACGTCCAGCTTTTGCTGCCACAGCAAAGGTGCCAGCGGGGAAAAGTAATGCTGGTTCTCACTGCCTCCTGGAACCTCTTCAAATGCCCCAGACAATTTGGCCCTCTCTGCTTTCCTGCGGACTCCATCCTCAAAAGCACCTGTTTTCGCTTTTGGCAACCTCCGGAGCAAAAAAGACAAACGTCCAGCTTTTGCTGCCACAGCAAAGGTGCCAGCGGGGAAAAGTAATGCTGGTTCTCACTGCCTCCTGGAACCCTTTCAAATGCCACAGACAATTTGGCCCTCTCTGCTTTCCTGCGGACTCCATCCTCAAAAGCACCTGTTTTCGCTTTCGGCAGCCTCCGGAGCAAAAAAGACAAACGTCCAGCTTTTGCTGCCACAGCAAAGGTGCCAGCGGGGAAAAGTAATGCTGGTTCTCACTGCCTCCTGGAACCCTTTCAAATGCCCCAGACAATTTGGCCCTCTCTGCTTTCCTGCGGACTCCATCCTCAAAAGCACCTGTTTTCGCTTTCGGCAGCCTCCGGAGCAAAAAAGACAAACGTCCAGCTTTTGCTGCCACAGCAAAGGTGCCAGCGGGGAAAAGTAATGCTGGTTCTCACTGCCTCCTGGAACCCTTTCAAATGCCACAGACAATTTGGCCCTCTCTGCTTTCCTGCGGACTCTATCCTCAAAAGCGCCTTTTTTCACTTTCGGCGCCCTCCGGTGGTAAAAAGAAAAACGTCCAGCTTTTGCTGCCACAGCAAAGGTGCCAGCGGGGAAAAGTAATGCTGGTTCTCACTGCCTCCTGGAACCCTTTCAAATGCCCCAGACAATTTGGCCCTTTCTGCTTTCCTGTGGACTCCATCCTCAAAAGCACCTGTTTTCGCTTTCGGCAGCCTCCGGAGCAAAAAAGACAAACGTCCAGCTTTTGCTGCCACAGCAAAGGTGCCAGCGGGGAAAAGTAATGCTGGTTCTCACTGCCTCCTGGAACCCGTTCAAATGCCCCAGACAATTTGGCCCTCTCTGCTTTCCTGCGGACTCCATCCTCAAAAGCACCTGTTTTCGCTTTCGGCAGCGTCCGGAGCAAAAAAGACAAACGTCCAGCTTTTGCTGCCACAGCAAAGGTGCCAGCGGGGAAAAGTAATGCTGGTTCTCACTGCCTCCTGGAACCCTTTCAAATGCCACAGACAATTTGGCCCTCTCTGCTTTCCTGCGGACTCCATCCTCAAAAGCACCTATTTTTGCTTTCGGCGCCCTCCGGAGCAAAAAAGACAAACGTCCAGCTTTTGCTGCCACAACAAAGGTGCCAGCGGGGAAAAGTAATGCTGGTTCTCACTGCCTCCTGGAACCCTTTCAAATGCCCCAGACAATTTGGCCCTCTCTGCTTTCCTGCGGACTCCATCCTCAAAAGCACCTATTTTCGCTTTCGGCAGCCTCCGGAGCAAAAAAGACAAACGTCCAGCTTTTGCTGCCACAGCAAAGGTGCCAGCGGGGAAAAGTAATGCTGGTTCTCACTGTCTCCTGGAACCCTTTCAAATGCCCCAGACAATTTGGCCCTCTCTGCTTTCCTGCGGACTCCATCCTCAAAAGCACCTGTTTTCGCTTTCGGCAGCGTCCGGAGCAAAAAAGACAAACGTCCAGCTTTTGCTGCCACAGCAAAGGTGCCAGCGGGGAAAAGTAATGCTGGTTCTCACTGCCTCCTGGAACACTTTCAAATGCCACAGACAATTTGGCCCTCTCTGCTTTCTTGCGGACTCCATCCTCAAAAGCGCCTTTTTTCACTTTCGGCGCCCTCCGGTGGTAAAAAGACAAACGTCCAGCTTATGCAGCCACAGCAAAGGTGCCAGCGGGGAAAAGTGATGCTGGTTCTCACTGCCTCCTGGAACTATTTCAAATGCCACAGACAATTTGGCCCTCTCTGCTTTCCTGCGGACTCCATCCTCAAAAGCACCTATTTTCGCTTTCAGCAGCCTCCGGAGCAAAAAAGACAAACGTCCAGCTTTTGCTGCCACAGCAAAGGTGCCAGCGGGGAAAAGTAATGCTGGTTCTCACTGCCTCCTGGAACCCTTTCAAATGCCACAGACAATTTGGCCCTCTCTGCTTTCCTGTGGACTCCATCCTCAAAAGCACCTGTTTTCGCTTTCGGCAGCCTCCGGAGCAAAAAAGACAAACGTCCAGCTTTTGCTGCCACAGCAAAGGTGCCAGCGGGGAAAAGTAATGCTGGTTCTCACTGCCTCCTGGAACCCTTTCAAATGCCCCAGACAATTTGGCCCTCTCTGCTTTCCTGCGGACTCCATCCTCAAAAGCACCTGTTTTCGCTTTCGGCAGCCTCCGGAGCAAAAAAGACAAACGTCCAGCTTTTGCTGCCACAGCAAAGGTGCCAGCGGGGAAAAGTAATGCTGGTTCTCACTGCCTCCTGGAACCCTTTCAAATGCCCCAGACAATTTGGCCCTCTCTGCTTTCCTGCGGACTCCATCCTCAAAAGCACCTGTTTTCGCTTTCGGCAGCCTCCGGAGCAAAAAAGACAAACGTCCAGCTTTTGCTGCCACAGCAAAGGTGTCAGTGGGGAAAAGTAATGCTGGTTCTCACTGCCTCCTGGAACCCTTTCAAATGCCCCTGACAATTTGGCCCTCTCTGCTTTCCTGCGGACTCTATCCTCAAAAGCGCCTTTTTTCTCTTTCGGCGCCCTCCGGTGGTAAAAAGAAAAACGTCCAGCTTTTGCTGCCACAGCAAAGGTGCCAGCGGGGAAAAGTAATGCTGGTTCTCACTGCCTCCTGGAACTCTTTCAAATGCCACAGACAATTTGGCCCTCTCTGCTTTCCTGCGGACTCCATCCTCAAAAGCACCTGTTTTCGCTTTCGGCAACCTCCGGAGCAAAAAAGACAAACGTCCAGCTTTTGCTGCCACAGCAAAGGTGCCAGCGGGGAAAAGTAATGCTGGTTCTCACTGCCTCCTGGAACCCTTTCAAATGCCCCAGACAATTTGGCCCTCTCTGCTTTCCTGTGGACTCCATCCTCAAAAGCACCTGTTTTCGCTTTCGGCAGCCTCCGGAGCAAAAAAGACAAACGTCCAGCTTTTGCTGCCACAGCAAAGGTGCCAGCGGGGAAAAGTAATGCTGGTTCTCACTGCCTCCTGGAACCCTTTCAAATGCCACAGACAATTTGGCCCTCTCTGCTTTCCTGTGGACTCCATCCTCAAAAGCACCTGTTTTCGCTTTCGGCAGCCTCCGGAGCAAAAAAGACAAACGTCCAGCTTTTGCTGCCACAGCAAAGGTGCCAGCGGGGAAAAGTAATGCTGGTTCTCACTGCCTCCTGGAACCTCTTCAAATGCCCCAGACAATTTGGCCCTCTCTGCTTTCCTGCGGACTCCATCCTCAAAAGCACCTATTTTCGCTTTCGGCAGCCTCCGGAGCAAAAAAGACAAACGTCCAGCTTTTGCTGCCACAGCAAAGGTGCCAGCGGGGAAAAGTAATGCTGGTTCTCACTGCCTCCTGGAACCTCTTCAAATGCCCCAGACAATTTGACCCTCTCTGCTTTCCTGCGGACTCCATCCTCAAAAGCACCTGTTTTCGCTTTCGGCAGCCTCCGGAGCAAAAAAGACAAACGGCCAGCTTTTGCTGCCTCAGCAAAGGTGCCAGCGGGGAAAAGTAATGCTGGTTCTCACTGCCTCCTGGAACCCTTTCAAATGCCCCAGACAATTTGGCCCTCTCTGCTTTCCTGTGGACTCCATCCTCAAAAGCACCTGTTTTCGCTTTCGGCAGCCTCCGGAGCAAAAAAGACAAACGTCCAGCTTTTGCTGCCACAGCAAAGGTGCCAGCGGGGAAAAGTAATGCTGGTTCTCACTGCCTCCTGGAACCCTTTCAAATGCCACAGACAATTTGGCCCTCTCTGCTTTCCTGCGGACTCCATCCTCAAAAGCGCCTTTTTTCTCTTTCGGCGCCCTCCGGTGGGAAAAAGACAAACGTCCAGCTTTTGCTGCCACAGCAAAGGTGCCAGCGGGGAAAAGTAATGCTGGTTCTCACTGCCTCCTGGAACTCTTTCAAATGCCACAGACAATTTGGCCCTCTCTGCTTTCCTGCGGACTCCATCCTCAAAAGCACCTGTTTTCGCTTTCGGCAGCCTCCGGAGCAAAAAAGACAAACGTCCAGCTTTTGCTGCCACAACAAAGGTGCCAGCGGGGAAAAGTAATGCTGGTTCTCACTGCCTCCTGGAACCCTTTCAAATGCCCCAGACAATTTGGCCCTCTCTGCTTTCCTGCGGACTCTATCCTCAAAAGCACCTGTTTTCGCTTTCGGCAGCCTCCGGAGCAAAAAAGACAAACGTCCAGCTTTTGCTGCCACAGCAAAGGTGCCAGCGGGGAAAAGTAATGCTGGTTCTCACTACCTCCTTGAACCCTTTCAAATGCCACAGACAATTTGGCCCTCTCTGCTTTCCTGCGGACTCCATCGTCAAAAGCACCTGTTTTCGCTTTCGGCAACCTCCGGAGCAAAAAAGACAAACGTCCAGCTTTTGCTGCCACAGCAAAGGTGCCAGCGGGGAAAAGTAATGCTGGTTCTCACTGCCTCCTGGAACCTCTTCAAATGCCCCAGACAATTTGGCCCTCTCTGCTTTCCTGCGGACTCCATCCTCAAAAGCACCTGTTTTCGCTTTTGGCAACCTCCGGAGCAAAAAAGACAAACGTCCAGCTTTTGCTGCCACAGCAAAGGTGCCAGCGGGGAAAAGTAATGCTGGTTCTCACTGCCTCCTGGAACCCTTTCAAATGCCACAGACAATTTGGCCCTCTCTGCTTTCCTGCGGACTCCATCCTCAAAAGCACCTGTTTTCGCTTTCGGCAGCCTCCGGAGCAAAAAAGACAAACGTCCAGCTTTTGCTGCCACAGCAAAGGTGCCAGCGGGGAAAAGTAATGCTGGTTCTCACTGCCTCCTGGAACCCTTTCAAATGCCCCAGACAATTTGGCCCTCTCTGCTTTCCTGCGGACTCCATCCTCAAAAGCACCTGTTTTCGCTTTCGGCAGCCTCCGGAGCAAAAAAGACAAACGTCCAGCTTTTGCTGCCACAGCAAAGGTGCCAGCGGGGAAAAGTAATGCTGGTTCTCACTGCCTCCTGGAACCCTTTCAAATGCCACAGACAATTTGGCCCTCTCTGCTTTCCTGCGGACTCTATCCTCAAAAGCGCCTTTTTTCACTTTCGGCGCCCTCCGGTGGTAAAAAGAAAAACGTCCAGCTTTTGCTGCCACAGCAAAGGTGCCAGCGGGGAAAAGTAATGCTGGTTCTCACTGCCTCCTGGAACCCTTTCAAATGCCCCAGACAATTTGGCCCTTTCTGCTTTCCTGTGGACTCCATCCTCAAAAGCACCTGTTTTCGCTTTCGGCAGCCTCCGGAGCAAAAAAGACAAACGTCCAGCTTTTGCTGCCACAGCAAAGGTGCCAGCGGGGAAAAGTAATGCTGGTTCTCACTGCCTCCTGGAACCCGTTCAAATGCCCCAGACAATTTGGCCCTCTCTGCTTTCCTGCGGACTCCATCCTCAAAAGCACCTGTTTTCGCTTTCGGCAGCGTCCGGAGCAAAAAAGACAAACGTCCAGCTTTTGCTGCCACAGCAAAGGTGCCAGCGGGGAAAAGTAATGCTGGTTCTCACTGCCTCCTGGAACCCTTTCAAATGCCACAGACAATTTGGCCCTCTCTGCTTTCCTGCGGACTCCATCCTCAAAAGCACCTATTTTTGCTTTCGGCGCCCTCCGGAGCAAAAAAGACAAACGTCCAGCTTTTGCTGCCACAACAAAGGTGCCAGCGGGGAAAAGTAATGCTGGTTCTCACTGCCTCCTGGAACCCTTTCAAATGCCCCAGACAATTTGGCCCTCTCTGCTTTCCTGCGGACTCCATCCTCAAAAGCACCTATTTTCGCTTTCGGCAGCCTCCGGAGCAAAAAAGACAAACGTCCAGCTTTTGCTGCCACAGCAAAGGTGCCAGCGGGGAAAAGTAATGCTGGTTCTCACTGTCTCCTGGAACCCTTTCAAATGCCCCAGACAATTTGGCCCTCTCTGCTTTCCTGCGGACTCCATCCTCAAAAGCACCTGTTTTCGCTTTCGGCAGCGTCCGGAGCAAAAAAGACAAACGTCCAGCTTTTGCTGCCACAGCAAAGGTGCCAGCGGGGAAAAGTAATGCTGGTTCTCACTGCCTCCTGGAACACTTTCAAATGCCACAGACAATTTGGCCCTCTCTGCTTTCTTGCGGACTCCATCCTCAAAAGCGCCTTTTTTCACTTTCGGCGCCCTCCGGTGGTAAAAAGACAAACGTCCAGCTTATGCAGCCACAGCAAAGGTGCCAGCGGGGAAAAGTGATGCTGGTTCTCACTGCCTCCTGGAACTATTTCAAATGCCACAGACAATTTGGCCCTCTCTGCTTTCCTGCGGACTCCATCCTCAAAAGCACCTATTTTCGCTTTCAGCAGCCTCCGGAGCAAAAAAGACAAACGTCCAGCTTTTGCTGCCACAGCAAAGGTGCCAGCGGGGAAAAGTAATGCTGGTTCTCACTGCCTCCTAGAACCCTTTCAAATGCCACAGACAATTTGGCCCTCTCTGCTTTCCTGTGGACTCCATCCTCAAAAGCACCTGTTTTCGCTTTCGGCAGCCTCCGGAGCAAAAAAGACAAACGTCCAGCTTTTGCTGCCACAGCAAAGGTGCCAGCGGGGAAAAGTAATGCTGGTTCTCACTGCCTCCTGGAACCCTTTCAAATGCCCCAGACAATTTGGCCCTCTCTGCTTTCCTGCGGACTCCATCCTCAAAAGCACCTGTTTTCGCTTTCGGCAGCCTCCGGAGCAAAAAAGACAAACGTCCAGCTTTTGCTGCCACAGCAAAGGTGCCAGCGGGGAAAAGTAATGCTGGTTCTCACTGCCTCCTGGAACCCTTTCAAATGCCCCAGACAATTTGGCCCTCTCTGCTTTCCTGCGGACTCCATCCTCAAAAGCACCTGTTTTCGCTTTCGGCAGCCTCCGGAGCAAAAAAGACAAACGTCCAGCTTTTGCTGCCACAGCAAAGGTGTCAGTGGGGAAAAGTAATGCTGGTTCTCACTGCCTCCTGGAACCCTTTCAAATGCCCCTGACAATTTGGCCCTCTCTGCTTTCCTGCGGACTCTATCCTCAAAAGCGCCTTTTTTCTCTTTCGGCGCCCTCCGGTGGTAAAAAGAAAAACGTCCAGCTTTTGCTGCCACAGCAAAGGTGCCAGCGGGGAAAAGTAATGCTGGTTCTCACTGCCTCCTGGAACTCTTTCAAATGCCACAGACAATTTGGCCCTCTCTGCTTTCCTGCGGACTCCATCCTCAAAAGCACCTGTTTTCGCTTTCGGCAACCTCCGGAGCAAAAAAGACAAACGTCCAGCTTTTGCTGCCACAGCAAAGGTGCCAGCGGGGAAAAGTAATGCTGGTTCTCACTGCCTCCTGGAACCCTTTCAAATGCCCCAGACAATTTGGCCCTCTCTGCTTTCCTGTGGACTCCATCCTCAAAAGCACCTGTTTTCGCTTTCGGCAGCCTCCGGAGCAAAAAAGACAAACGTCCAGCTTTTGCTGCCACAGCAAAGGTGCCAGCGGGGAAAAGTAATGCTGGTTCTCACTGCCTCCTGGAACCCTTTCAAATGCCACAGACAATTTGGCCCTCTCTGCTTTCCTGTGGACTCCATCCTCAAAAGCACCTGTTTTCGCTTTCGGCAGCCTCCGGAGCAAAAAAGACAAACGTCCAGCTTTTGCTGCCACAGCAAAGGTGCCAGCGGGGAAAAGTAATGCTGGTTCTCACTGCCTCCTGGAACCTCTTCAAATGCCCCAGACAATTTGGCCCTCTCTGCTTTCCTGCGGACTCCATCCTCAAAAGCACCTATTTTCGCTTTCGGCAGCCTCCGGAGCAAAAAAGACAAACGTCCAGCTTTTGCTGCCACAGCAAAGGTGCCAGCGGGGAAAAGTAATGCTGGTTCTCACTGCCTCCTGGAACCTCTTCAAATGCCCCAGACAATTTGGCCCTCTCTGCTTTCCTGCGGACTCCATCCTCAAAAGCACCTGTTTTCGCTTTCGGCAGCCTCCGGAGCAAAAAAGACAAACGGCCAGCTTTTGCTGCCTCAGCAAAGGTGCCAGCGGGGAAAAGTAATGCTGGTTCTCACTGCCTCCTGGAACCCTTTCAAATGCCCCAGACAATTTGGCCCTCTCTGCTTTCCTGCGGACTCCATCCTCAAAAGCACCTGTTTTCGCTTTCGGCAGCCTCCGGAGCAAAAAAGACAAACGTCCAGCTTTTGCTGCCACAGCAAAGGTGCCAGCGGGGAAAAGTAATGCTGGTTCTCACTGCCTCCTGGAACCCTTTCAAATGCCCCAGACAATTTGGCCCTCTCTGCTTTCCTGCGGACTCCATCCTCAAAAGCACCTGTTTTCGCTTTCGGCAGCCTCCGGAGCAAAAAAGACAAACGTCCAGCTTTTGCTGCCACAGCAAAGGTGCCAGCGGGGAAAAGTAATGCTGGTTCTCACTGCCTCCTGGAACCCTTTCAAATGCCCCTGACAATTTGGCCCTCTCTGCTTTCCTGCGGACTCTATCCTCAAAAGCGCCTTTTTTCACTTTCGGCGCCCTCCGGTGGTAAAAAGACAAACGTCCAGCTTTTGCTGCCACAGCAAAGGTGCCAGCGGGGAAAAGTAATGCTGGTTCTCACTGCCTCCTGGAACTCTTTCAAATGCCACAGACAATTTGGCCCTCTCTGCTTTCCTGCGGACTCCATCCTCAAAAGCACCTATTTTCGCTTTCGGCAGCCTCCGGACCAAAAAAGACAAACGTCCAGCTTTTGCTGCCACAGCAAAGGTGCCAGCGGGGAAAAGTAATGCTGGTTCTCACTGCCTCCTGGAACCCTTTCAAATGCCACAGACAATTTGGCCCTCTCTGCTTTCCTGCGGACTCCATCCTCAAAAGCACCTGTTTTCGCTTTCGGCAGCCTCCGGAGCAAAAAAGACAAACGTCCAGCTTTTGCTGCCACAGCAAAGGTGCCAGCGGGGAAAAGTAATGCTGGTTCTCACTGCCTCCTGGAACCTGTTAAAATGCCCCAGACAATTTGGCCCTCTCTGCTTTCCTGCGGACTCCATCCTCAAAAGCACCTATTTTCGCTTTCGGCAGCCTCCGGAGCAAAAAAGACAAACGTCCAGCTTTTGCTGCCACAGCAAAGGTGCCAGCGGGAAAAAGTAATGCTGGTTCTCACTGCCTCCTGGAACCCTTTCAAATGCCACAGACAATTTGGCCCTCTCTGCTTTCCTGCAGACTCCATCCTCAAAAGCACCTGTTTTCGCTTTCAGCAGCCTCCGGAGCAAAAAAGACAAACGTCCAGCTTTTGCTGCCACAGCAAAGGTGCCAGCGGGGAAAAGTAATGCTGGTTCTCACTGCCTCCTGGAACCCTTTCAAATGCCCCAGACAATTTGGCCCTCTCTGCTTTCCTGCGGACTCCATCCTCAAAAGCACCTGTTTTCGCTTTCGGCAGCCTCCGGAGCAAAAAAGACAAACGTCCAGCTTTTGCTGCCACAGCAAAGGTGCCAGTGGGGAAAAGTAATGCTGGTTCTCACTGCCTCCTGGAACCCTTTCAAATGCCCCAGACAATTAAGCCCTCTCTGCTTTCCTGTGGACTCTATCCTCAAAAGCGCCTTTTTTTCACTTTCGGCGCCCTCGGTGGTAAAAAGACAAACGTCCAGCTTTTGCTGCCACAGCAAAGGTGCCAGCGGGGAAAAGTGATGCTGGTTCTCACTGCCTCCTGGAACTCTTTCAAATGCCACAGACAATTTGGCCCTCTCTGCTTTCCTGCGGACTCCATCCTCAAAAGCACCTATTTTCGCTTTCGGCAGCCTCCGGAGCAAAAAAGACAAACGTCCAGCTTTTGCTGCCACAGCAAAGGTGCCAGCGGGGAAAAGTAATGCTGGTTCTCACTGCCTCCTGGAACCCTTTCAAATGCCACAGACAATTTGGCCCTCTCTGCTTTCCTGCGGACTCTATCCTCAAAAGCGCCTTTTTTCACTTTCGGCGCCCTCCGGTGGTAAAAAGAAAAACGTCCAGCTTTTGCTGCCACAGCAAAGGGTGCCAGCGGGGAAAAGTAATGCTGGTTCTCACTGCCTCCTGGAACCCTTTCAAATGCCACAGACAATTTGGCCCTCTCTGCTTTCCTGCGGACTCCATCCTCAAAAGCACCTATTTTCGCTTTCGGCAGCCTCCGGAGCAAAAAAGACAAACGTCCAGCTTTTGCTGCCACAGCAAAGGTGCCAGCGGGGAAAAGTAATGCTGGTTCTCACTGCCTCCTGGAACCCTTTCAAATGCCCCAGACAATTTGGCCCTCTCTGCTTTCCTGTGGACTCCATCCTCAAAAGCACCTGTTTTCGCTTTCGGCAGCCTCCGGAGCAAAAAAGACAAACGTCCAGCTTTTGCTGCCACAGCAAAGGTGCCAGCGGGGAAAAGTAATGCTGGTTCTCACTGCCTCCTGGAACCCTTTCAAATGCCCCAGACAATTTGGCCCTCTCTGCTTTCCTGCGGACTCCATCCTCAAAAGCACCTGTTTTCGCTTTCGGCAGCCTCCGGAGCAAAAAAGACAAACGTCCAGCTTTTGCTGCCACAGCAAAGGTGCCAGCGGGGAAAAGTAATGCTGGTTCTCACTGCCTCCTGGAACCTCTTCAAATGCCCCAGACAATTTGGCCCTCTCTGCTTTCCTGCGGACTCCATCCTCAAAAGCACCTATTTTCGCTTTCGGCAGCCTCCGGAGCAAAAAAGACAAACGTCCAGCTTTTGCTGCCACAGCAAAGGTGCCAGCAGGGAAAAGTAATGCTGGTTCTCACTGCCTCCTGGAACCCTTTCAAATGCCCCAGACAATTTGGCCCTCTCTGCTTTCCTGCGGACTCCATCCTCAAAAGCACCTGTTTTCGCTTTCGGCAGCGTCCGGAGCAAAAAAGACAAACGTCCAGCTTTTGCTGCCACAGCAAAGGTGCCAGCGGGGAAAAGTAATGCTGGTTCTCACTGCCTCCTGGAACCCTTTCAAATGCCCCAGACAATTTGGCCCTCTCTGCTTTCCTGCGGACTCCATCCTCAAAGCACCTATTTTCGCTTTCGGCAGCCTCCGGAGCAAAAAAGACAAACGTCCAGCTTTGCTGCCACAGCAAAGGTGCCAGCGGGGAAAAGTAATGCTGGTTCTCACTGCCTCCTGGAACCCTTTCAAATGCCCCAGAAAATTAAGCCCTCTCTGCTTTCCTGTGGACTCTATCTTCAAAAGCGCCTTTTTTCACTTTCGGCGCCCTCCGGTGGTAAAAAGACAAACGTCCAGCTTTTGCTGCCACAGCAAAGGTGCCAGCGGGGAAAAGTGATGCTGGTTCTCACTGCCTCCTGGAACTCTTTCAAATGCCACAGACAATTTGGCCCTCTCTGCTTTCCTGCGGACTCCATCCTCAAAAGCACCTATTTTCGCTTTCGGCAGCCTCCGGAGCAAAAAAGACAAACGTCCAGCTTTTGCTGCCACAGCAAAGGTGCCAGCGGGGAAAAGTAATGCTGGTTCTCACTGCCTCCTGGAACCTCTTCAAATGCCCCAGACAATTTGGCCCTCTCTGCTTTCCTGCGGACTCCATCCTCAAAAGCACCTATTTTCGCTTTCGGCAGCCTCCGGAGCAAAAAAGACAAACGTCCAGCTTTTGCTGCCACAGCAAAGGTGCCAGCGGGGAAAAGTAATGCTGGTTCTCACTGCCTCCTGGAACCCTTTCAAATGCCCCAGACAATTTGGCCCTCTCTGCTTTCCTGCGGACTCCATCCTCAAAAGCACCTGTTTTCGCTTTCGGCAGCGTCCGGAGCAAAAAAGACAAACGTCCAGCTTTTGCTGCCACAGCAAAGGTGCCAGCGGGGAAAAGTAATGCTGGTTCTCACTGCCTCCTGGAACCCTTTCAAATGCCCCAGACAATTTGGCTCTCTCTGCTTTCCTGCGGACTCCATCCTCAAAAGCACCTATTTTCGCTTTCGGCAGCCTCCGGAGCAAAAAAGACAAACGTCCAGCTTTTGCTGCCACAGCAAAGGTGCCAGCGGGGAAAAGTAATGCTGGTTCTCACTGCCTCCTGGAACCCTTTCAAATGCCCCAGAAAATTAAGCCCTCTCTGCTTTCCTGTGGACTCTATCTTCAAAAGCGCCTTTTTTCACTTTCGGCGCCCTCCGGTGGTAAAAAGACAAACGTCCAGCTTTTGCTGCCACAGCAAAGGTGCCAGCGGGGAAAAGTGATGCTGGTTCTCACTGCCTCCTGGAACTCTTTCAAATGCCACACACAATTTGGCCCTCTCTGCTTTCCTGCGGACTCCATCCTCAAAAGCACCTATTTTCGCTTTCGGCAGCCTCCGGAGCAAAAAAGACAAACGTCCAGCTTTTGCTGCCACAGCAAAGGTGCCAGCGGGGAAAAGTAATGCTGGTTCTCACTGCCTCCTGGAACCCTTTCAAATGCCCCAGACAATTTGGCCCTCTCTGCTTTCCTGCGGACTCCATCCTCAAAAGCACCTGTTTTCGCTTTCGGCAGCCTCCGGAGCAAAAAAGACAAACGTCCAGCTTTGCTGCCACAGCAAAGGTGCCAGCGGGGAAAAGTAATGCTGGTTCTCACTGCCTCCTGGAACCCTTTCAAATGCCCAGACAATTTGGCCCTCTCTGCTTTCCTGCGGACTCCATCCTCAAAAGCACCTGTTTTCGCTTTCGGCAGCCTCCGGAGCAAAAAAGACAAACGTCCAGCTTTTGCTGCCACAGCAAAGGTGCCAGCGGGGAAAAGTAATGCTGGTTCTCACTGCCTCCTGGAACCTCTTCAAATGCCCCAGACAATTTGGCCCTCTCTGCTTTCCTGCGGACTCCATCCTCAAAAGCACCTATTTTCGCTTTCGGCAGCCTCCGGAGCAAAAAAGACAAACGTCCAGCTTTTGCTGCCACAGCAAAGGTGCCAGCGGGGAAAAGTAATGCTGGTTCTCACTGCCTCCTGGAACCCTTTCAAATGCCCCAGACAATTTGGCCCTCTCTGCTTTCCTGCGGACTCCATCCTCAAAAGCACCTGTTTTCGCTTTCGGCAGCCTCCGGAGCAAAAAAGACAAACGTCCAGCTTTTGCTGCCACAGCAAAGGTGCCAGCGGGGAAAAGTAATGCTGGTTCTCACTGCCTCCTGGAACCCTTTCAAATGCCCCAGACAATTTGGCCCTCTCTGCTTTCCTGCGGACTCCATCCTCAAAAGCACCTATTTTCGCTTTCGGCAGCCTCCGGAGCAAAAAAGACAAACGTCCAGCTTTTGCTGCCACAGCAAAGGTGCCAGCGGGGAAAAGTAATGCTGGTTCTCACTGCCTCCTGGAACCCTTTCAAATGCCCCAGAAAATTAAGCCCTCTCTGCTTTCCTGTGGACTCTATCTTCAAAAGCGCCTTTTTTCACTTTCGGCGCCCTCCGGTGGTAAAAAGACAAACGTCCAGCTTTTGCTGCCACAGCAAAGGTGCCAGCGGGAAAAGTGATGCTGGTTCTCACTGCTCCTGGAACTCTTTCAAATGCCACAGACAATTTGGCCCTCTCTGCTTTCCTGCGGACTCCATCCTCAAAAGCACCTATTTTCGCTTTCGGCAGCCTCCGGAGCAAAAAAGACAAACGTCCAGCTTTTGCTGCCACAGCAAAGGTGCCAGCGGGGAAAAGTAATGCTGGTTCTCACTGCCTCCTGGAACCCTTTCAAATGCCACAGACAATTTGGCCCTCTCTGCTTTCCTGTGGACTCCATCCTCAAAAGCACCTGTTTTCGCTTTCGGCAGCCTCCGGAGCAAAAAAGACAAACGTCCAGCTTTTGCTGCCACAGCAAAGGTGCCAGCGGGGAAAAGTAATGCTGGTTCTCACTGCCTCCTGGAACCCTTTCAAATGCCACAGAACAATTTGGCCCTCTCTGCTTTCCTGCGGACTCCATCCTCAAAAGCACCTGTTTTCGCTTTCGGCAGCGTCCGGAGCAAAAAAGACAAACGTCCAGCTTTTGCTGCCACAGCAAAGGTGCCAGCGGGGAAAAGTAATGCTGGTTCTCACTGCCTCCTGGAACCCTTTCAAATGCCCCAGAAAATTAAGCCCTCTCTGCTTTCCTGTGGACTCTATCTTCAAAAGCGCCTTTTTTCACTTTCGGCGCCCTCCGGTGGTAAAAAGACAAACGTCCAGCTTTTGCTGCCACAGCAAAGGTGCCAGCGGGGAAAAGTGATGCTGGTTCTCACTGCCTCCTGGAACTCTTTCAAATGCCACAGACAATTTGGCCCTCTCTGCTTTCCTGCGGACTCCATCCTCAAAAGCACCTATTTTCGCTTTCGGCAGCCTCCGGAGCAAAAAAGACAAACGTCCAGCTTTTGCTGCCACAGCAAAGGTGCCAGCGGGGAAAAGTAATGCTGGTTCTCACTGCCTCCTGGAACCCTTTCAAATGCCACAGACAATTTGGCCCTCTCTGCTTTCCTGTGGACTCCATCCTCAAAAGCACCTGTTTTCGCTTTCGGCAGCCTCCGGAGCAAAAAAGACAAACGTCCAGCTTTTGCTGCCACAGCAAAGGTGCCAGCGGGGAAAAGTAATGCTGGTTCTCACTGCCTCCTGGAACCCTTTCAAATGCCACAGACAATTTGGCCCTCTCTGCTTTCCTGCGGACTCCATCCTCAAAAGCACCTGTTTTCGCTTTCGGCAGCCTCCGGAGCAAAAAAGACAAACGTCCAGCTTTTGCTGCCACAGCAAAGGTGCCAGCGGGGAAAAGTAATGCTGGTTCTCACTGCCTCCTGGAACCTGTTCAAATGCCCCAGACAATTTGGCCCTCTCTGCTTTCCTGCGGACTCCATCCTCAAAAGCACCTGTTTTCGCTTTCGGTAGCCTCCGGAGCAAAAAAGACAAACGGCCAGCTTTTGCTGCCACAGCAAAGGTGCCAGCGGGGAAAAGTTATGCTGGTTCTCACTGCCTCCTGGAACCCTTTCAAATGCCCCAGACAATTTGGCCCTCTCTGCTTTCCTGCGGACTCCATCCTCAAAAGCACCTGTTTTCGCTTTCGGCGCCCTCCGGAGCAAAAAAGACAAACGTCCAGCTTTTGCTGCCACAGCAAAGGTGCCAGCAGGGAAAAGTAATGCTGGTTCTCACTGCCTCCTGGAACTCCTTCAAATGCCCCTGACAATTTGGCCCTCTCTGCTTTTCTGCGGACTCCATCCTCAAAAGCACCTGTTTTCGCTTTCGGCGCCCTCCGGAGCAAAAAAGACAAACGTCCAGCTTTTGCTGCCACAGCAAAGGTGCCAGCGGGGAAAAGTAATGCTGGTTCTCACTGCCTCCTGGAACCTCTTCAAATGCCCCAGACAATTTGGCCCTCTCTGCTTTCCTGCGGACTCCATCCTCAAAAGCACCTATTTTCGCTTTCGGCAGCCTCCGGAGCAAAAAAGACAAACGTCCAGCTTTTGCTGCCACAGCAAAGGTGCCAGCGGGGAAAAGTAATGCTGGTTCTCACTGCCTCCTGGAACCCTTTCAAATGCCCCAGACAATTTGGCCCTCTCTGCTTTCCTGCGGACTCCATCCTCAAAAGCACCTGTTTTCGCTTTCGGCAGCCTCCGGAGCAAAAAAGACAAACGTCCAGCTTTTGCTGCCACAGCAAAGGTGCCAGCGGGGAAAAGTAATGCTGGTTCTCACTGCCTCCTGGAACCCTTTCAAATGCCACAGACAATTTGGCCCTCTCTGCTTTCCTGCGGACTCCATCCTCAAAAGCACCTATTTTCGCTTTCGGCAGCCTCCGGAGCAAAAAAGACAAACGTCCAGCTTTTGCTGCCACAGCAAAGGTGCCAGCGGGGAAAAGTAATGCTGGTTCTCACTGCCTCCTGGAACCCTTTCAAATGCCCCAGAAAATTAAGCCCTCTCTGCTTTCCTGTGGACTCTATCCTCAAAAGCGCCTTTTTTCACTTTCGGCGCCCTCCGGTGGTAAAAAGACAAACGTCCAGCTTTTGCTGCCACAGCAAAGATGCCAGCGGGGAAAAGTGATGCTGGTTCTCACTGCCTCCTGGAACTCTTTCAAATGCCACAGACAATTTGGCCCTCTCTGCTTTCCTGCGGACTCCATCCTCAAAAGCACCTATTTTCGCTTTCGGCAGCCTCCGGAGCAAAAAAGACAAACGTCCAGCTTTTGCTGCCACAGCAAAGGTGCCAGCGGGGAAAAGTAATGCTGGTTCTCACTGCCTCCTGGAACCCTTTCAAATGCCACAGACAATTTGGCCCTCTCTGCTTTCCTGTGGACTCCATCCTCAAAAGCACCTGTTTTCGCTTTCGGCAGCCTCCGGAGCAAAAAAGACAAACGTCCAGCTTTTGCTGCCACAGCAAAGGTGCCAGCGGGGAAAAGTAATGCTGGTTCTCACTGCCTCCTGGAACCCTTTCAAATGCCCCAGACAATTTGGCCCTCTCTGCTTTCCTGCGGACTCCATCCTCAAAAGCACCTGTTTTCGCTTTCGGCAGCGTCCGGAGCAAAAAAGACAAACGTCCAGCTTTTGCTGCCACAGCAAAGGTGCCAGCGGGGAAAAGTAATGCTGGTTCTCACTGCCTCCTGGAACCTGTTAAAATGCCCCAGACAATTTGGCCCTCTCTGCTTTCCTGCGGACTCCATCCTCAAAAGCACCTGTTTTTCGCTTTCGGCAGCCTCCGGAGCAAAAAAGACAAACGGCCAGCTTTTGCTGCCTCAGCAAAGGTGCCAGCGGGGAAAAGTAATGCTGGTTCTCACTGCCTCCTGGAACCCTTTCAAATGCCCCAGACAATTTGGCCCTCTCTGCTTTCCTGCGGACTCCATCCTCAAAAGCACCTGTTTTCGCTTTCGGCAGCGTCCGGAGCAAAAAAGACAAACGTCCAGCTTTTGCTGCCACAGCAAAGGTGCCAGCGGGGAAAAGTAATGCTGGTTCTCACTGCCTCCTGGAACCCTTTCAAATGCAACAGACAATTTGGCCCTCTCTGCTTTCCTGCGGACTCCATCCTCAAAAGCACCTATTTTTGCTTTCGGCGCCCTCCGGAGCAAAAAAGACAAACGTCCAGCTTTTGCTGCCACAGCAAAGGTGCCAGCAGGGAAAAGTAATGCTGGTTCTCACTGCCTCCTGGAACTCCTTCAAATGCCCCTGACAATTTGGCCCTCTCTGCTTTCCTGCGGACTCTATCCTCAAAAGCGCCTTTTTTCACTTTCGGCGCCCTTCGGTGGTAAAAAGAAAAACGTCCAGCTTTTGCTGCCACAGCAAAGGTGCCAGCGGGGAAAAGTAATGCTGGTTCTCACTGCCTCCTGGAACTCTTTCAAATGCCACAGACAATTTGGCCCTCTCTGCTTTCCTGCGGACTCCATCCTCAAAAGCACCTATTTTCGCTTTCGGCAGCCTCCGGAGCAAAAAAGACAAACGTCCAGCTTTTGCTGCCACAGCAAAGGTGCCAGCAGGGAAAAGTAATGCTGGTTCTCACTGCCTCCTGGAACCCTTTCAAATGCCCCAGACAATTTGGCCCTCTCTGCTTTCCTGCGGACTCCATCCTCAAAAGCACCTGTTTTCGCTTTCGGCAGCGTCCGGAGCAAAAAAGACAAACGTCCAGCTTTTGCTGCCACAGCAAAGGTGCCAGCGGGGAAAAGTAATGCTGGTTCTCACTGCCTCCTGGAACCCTTTCAAATGCCCCAGAAAATTAAGCCCTCTCTGCTTTCCTGTGGACTCTATCTTCAAAAGCGCCTTTTTTCACTTTCGGCGCCCTCCGGTGGTAAAAAGACAAACGTCCAGCTTTTGCTGCCACAGCAAAGGTGCCAGCGGGGAAAAGTGATGCTGGTTCTCACTGCCTCCTGGAACTCTTTCAAATGCCACAGACAATTTGGCCCTCTCTGCTTTCCTGCGGACTCCATCCTCAAAAGCACCTATTTTCGCTTTCGGCAGCCTCCGGAGCAAAAAAGACAAACGTCCAGCTTTTGCTGCCACAGCAAAGGTGCCAGCGGGGAAAAGTAATGCTGGTTCTCACTGCCTCCTGGAACCCTTTCAAATGCCACAGACAATTTGGCCCTCTCTGCTTTCCTGTGGACTCCATCCTCAAAAGCACCTGTTTTCGCTTTCGGCAGCCTCCGGAGCAAAAAAGACAAACGTCCAGCTTTTGCTGCCACAGCAAAGGTGCCAGCGGGGAAAAGTAATGCTGGTTCTCACTGCCTCCTGGAACCCTTTCAAATGCCCCAGACAATTTGGCCCTCTCTGCTTTCCTGCGGACTCCATCCTCAAAAGCACCTGTTTTCGCTTTCGGCAGCGTCCGGAGCAAAAAAGACAAACGTCCAGCTTTTGCTGCCACAGCAAAGGTGCCAGCGGGGAAAAGTAATGCTGGTTCTCACTGCCTCCTGGAACCTGTTCAAATGCCACAGACAATTTGGCCCTCTCTGCTTTCCTGCGGACTCCATCCTCAAAAGCACCTGTTTTCGCTTTCGGTAGCCTCCGGAGCAAAAAAGACAAACGGCCAGCTTTTGCTGCCACAGCAAAGGTGCCAGCGGGGAAAAGTAATGCTGGTTCTCACTGCCTCCTGGAACCCTTTCAAATGCCCCAGACAATTTGGCCCTCTCTGCTTTCCTGCGGACTCCATCCTCAAAAGCACCTGTTTTCGCTTTCGGCGCCCTCCGGAGCAAAAAAGACAAACGTCCAGCTTTTGCTGCCACAGCAAAGGTGCCAGCAGGGAAAAGTAATGCTGGTTCTCACTGCCTCCTGGAACTCCTTCAAATGCCCCTGACAATTTGGCCCTCTCTGCTTTTCTGCGGACTCCATCCTCAAAAGCACCTGTTTTCGCTTTCGGCGCCCTCCGGAGCAAAAAAGACAAACGTCCAGCTTTTGCTGCCACAGCAAAGGTGCCAGCGGGGAAAAGTAATGCTGGTTCTCACTGCCTCCTGGAACCTCTTCAAATGCCCCTGACAATTTGGCCCTCTCTGCTTTCCTGCGGACTCCATCCTCAAAAGCACCTATTTTCGCTTTCGGCAGCCTCCGGAGCAAAAAAGACAAACGTCCAGCTTTTGCTGCCACAGCAAAGGTGCCAGCGGGGAAAAGTAATCCTGGTTCTCACTGCCTCCTGGAACCCTTTCAAATGCCCCTGACAATTTGGCCCTCTCTGCTTTCCTGCGGACTCCATCCTCAAAAGCACCTGTTTTCGCTTTCGGCAGCGTCCGGAGCAAAAAAGACAAACGTCCAGCTTTTGCTGCCACAGCAAAGGTGCCAGCGGGGAAAAGTAATGCTGGTTCTCACTGCCTCCTGGAACCCTTTCAAATGCCACAGACAATTTGGCCCTCTCTGCTTTCCTGCGGACTCCATCCTCAAAAGCACCTATTTTCGCTTTCGGCAGCCTCCGGAGCAAAAAAGACAAACGTCCAGCTTTTGCTGCCACAGCAAAGGTGCCAGCGGGGAAAAGTAATGCTGGTTCTCACTGCCTCCTGGAACCCTTTCAAATGCCCCAGAAAATTAAGCCCTCTCTGCTTTCCTGTGGACTCTATCCTCAAAAGCGCCTTTTTTCACTTTCGGCGCCCTCCGGTGGTAAAAAGACAAACGTCCAGCTTTTGCTGCCACAGCAAAGATGCCAGCGGGGAAAAGTGATGCTGGTTCTCACTGCCTCCTGGAACTCTTTCAAATGCCACAGACAATTTGGCCCTCTCTGCTTTCCTGCGGACTCCATCCTCAAAAGCACCTGTTTTCGCTTTCGGCAGCGTCCGGAGCAAAAAAGACAAACGTCCAGCTTTTGCTGCCACAGCAAAGGTGCCAGCGGGGAAAAGTAATGCTGGTTCTCACTGCCTCCTGGAACCCTTTCAAATGCCACAGACAATTTGGCCCTCTCTGCTTTCCTGTGGACTCCATCCTCAAAAGCACCTGTTTTCGCTTTCGGCAGCCTCCGGAGAAAAAAAGACAAACGTCCAGCTTTTGCTGCCACAGCAAAGGTGCCAGCGGGGAAAAGTAATGCTGGTTCTCACTGCCTCCTGGAACCCTTTCAAATGCCCCAGACAATTTGGCCCTCTCTGCTTTCCTGCGGACTCCATCCTCAAAAGCACCTGTTTTCGCTTTCGGCAGCGTCCGGAGCAAAAAAGACAAACGTCCAGCTTTTGCTGCCACAGCAAAGGTGCCAGCGGGGAAAAGTAATGCTGGTTCTCACTGCCTCCTGGAACCTGTTAAAATGCCCCAGACAATTTGGCCCTCTCTGCTTTCCTGCGGACTCCATCCTCAAAAGCACCTGTTTTCGCTTTCGGCAGCCTCCGGAGCAAAAAAGACAAACGGCCAGCTTTTGCTGCCTCAGCAAAGGTGCCAGCGGGGAAAAGTAATGCTGGTTCTCACTGCCTCCTGGAACCCTTTCAAATGCCCCAGACAATTTGGCCCTCTCTGCTTTCCTGCGGACTCCATCCTCAAAAGCACCTGTTTTCGCTTTCGGCAGCGTCCGGAGCAAAAAAGACAAACGTCCAGCTTTTGCTGCCACAGCAAAGGTGCCAGCAGGGAAAAGTAATGCTGGTTCTCACTGCCTCCTGGAACTCCTTCAAATGCCCCTGACAATTTGGCCCTCTCTGCTTTCCTGCGGACTCTATCCTCAAAAGCGCCTTTTTTCACTTTCGGCGCCCTTCGGTGGTAAAAAGAAAAACGTCCAGCTTTTGCTGCCACAGCAAAGGTGCCAGCGGGGAAAAGTAATGCTGGTTCTCACTGCCTCCTGGAACTCTTTCAAATGCCACAGACAATTTGGCCCTCTCTGCTTTCCTGCGGACTCCATCCTCAAAAGCACCTATTTTCGCTTTCGGCAGCCTCCGGAGCAAAAAAGACAAACGTCCAGCTTTTGCTGCCACAGCAAAGGTGCCAGCGGGGAAAAGTAATGCTGGTTCTCACTGCCTCCTGGAACCCTTTCAAATGCCACAGACAATTTGGCCCTCTCTGCTTTCCTGTGGACTCCATCCTCAAAAGCACCTGTTTTCGCTTTCGGCAGCCTCCGGAGCAAAAAAGACAAACGTCCAGCTTTTGCTGCCACAGCAAAGGTGCCAGCGGGGAAAAGTAATGCTGGTTCTCACTGCCTCCTGGAACCCTTTCAAATGCCCCAGACAATTTGGCCCTCTCTGCTTTCCTGCGGACTCCATCCTCAAAAGCACCTATTTTCGCTTTCGGCAGCCTCCGGAGCAAAAAAGACAAACGTCCAGCTTTTGCTGCCACAGCAAAGGTGCCAGCGGAGAAAAGTAATGCTGGTTCTCACTGCCTCCTGGAACCCTTTCAAATGCCACAGACAATTTGGCCCTCTCTGCTTTCCTGCGGACTCCATCCTCAAAAGCACCTGTTTTCGCTTTCGGCAGCGTCCGGAGCAAAAAAGACAAACGTCCAGCTTTTGCTGCCACAGCAAAGGTGCCAGCGGGGAAAAGTAATGCTGGTTCTCACTGCCTCCTGGAACCCTTTCAAATGCCACAGACAATTTGGCTCTCTCTGCTTTCCTGCGGACTCCATCCTCAAAAGCACCTATTTTCGCTTTCGGCAGCCTCCGGAGCAAAAAAGACAAACGTCCAGCTTTTGCTGCCACAGCAAAGGTGCCAGCGGGGAAAAGTAATGCTGGTTCTCACTGCCTCCTGGAACCCTTTCAAATGCCCCAGAAAATTAAGCCCTCTCTGCTTTCCTGTGGACTCTATCCTCAAAAGCGCCTTTTTTCAATTTCGGCGCCTTCCGGTGGTAAAAAGACAAACGTCCAGCTTTTGCTGCCACAGCAAAGGTGCCAGCGGGGAAAAGTGATGCTGGTTCTCACTGCCTCCTGGAACTCTTTCAAATGCCACAGACAATTTGGCCCTCTCTGCTTTCCTGCGGACTCCATCCTCAAAAGCACCTATTTTCGCTTTCGGCAGCCTCCGGAGCAAAAAAGACAAACGTCCAGCTTTTGCTGCCACAGCAAAGGTGCCAGCGGGGAAAAGTAATGCTGGTTCTCACTGCCTCCTGGAACCCTTTCAAATGCCACAGACAATTTGGCCCTCTCTGCTTTCCTGTGGACTCCATCCTCAAAAGCACCTGTTTTCGCTTTCGGCAGCCTCCGGAGCAAAAAAGACAAACGTCCAGCTTTTGCTGCCACAGCAAAGGTGCCAGCGGGGAAAAGTAATCCTGGTTCTCACTGCCTCCTGGAACCCTTTCAAATGCCCCAGACAATTTGGCCCTCTCTGCTTTCCTGCGGACTCCATCCTCAAAAGCACCTGTTTTCACTTTCGGCAGCGTCCGGAGCAAAAAAGACAAACGTCCAGCTTTTGCTGCCACAGCAAAGGTGACAGCGGGGAAAAGTAATGCTGGTTCTCACTGCCTCCTGGAACCCTTTCAAATGCCCCAGACAATTTGGCCCTCTCTGCTTTCCTGCGGACTCCATCCTCAAAAGCACCTGTTTTCGTTTTCGGCAGCCTCCGGGGCAAAAAAGACAAACGGCCAGCTTTTGCTGCCTCAGCAAATGTGCCAGCGGGGAAAAGTAATGCTGGTTCTCACTGCCTCCTGGAACCCTTTCAAATGCCACAGACAATTTGGCCCTCTCTGCTTTCCTGCGGACTCCATCCTCAAAAGCACCTGTTTTCGCTTTCGGCAGCCTCCGGAGCAAAAAAGACAAACGTCCAGCTTTTGCTGCCACAGCAAAGGTGCCAGCGGGGAAAAGTAATGCTGGTTCTCACTGCCTCCTGGAACCCTTTCAAATGCCCCTGACAATTTGGCCCTCTCTGCTTTCCTGCGGACTCCATCCTCAAAAGCACCTGTTTTCGCTTTCGGCAGCCTCCGGAGCAAAAAAGACAAACGTCCAGCTTTTGCTGCCACAGCAAAGGTGCCAGCGGGGAAAAGTAATGCTGGTTCTCACTGCCTCCTGGAACCTCTTCAAATGCCACAGACAATTTGGCCCTCTCTGCTTTCCTGCGGACTCCATCCTCAAAAGCACCTGTTTTCGCTTTCGGCAACCTCCGGAGCAAAAAAGACAAACGTCCAGGTTTTGCTGCCACAGCAAAGGTGCCAGCGGGGAAAAGTAATGCTGGTTCTCACTGCCTCCTGGAACCCTTTCAAATGCCACAGACAATTTGGCCCTCTCTGCTTTCCTGCGGACTCCATCCTCAAAAGCACCTATTTTTGCTTTCGGCGCCCTCCGGAGCAAAAAAGACAAACGTCCAGCTTTTGCTGCCACAGCAAAGGTGCCAGCAGGGAAAAGTAATGCTGGTTCTCACTGCCTCCTGGAACTCCTTCAAATGCCACAGACAATTTGGCCCTCTCTGCTTTCCTGCGGACTCCATCCTCAAAAGCACCTGTTTTCGCTTTCGGCAACCTCCGGAGCAAAAAAGACAAACGTCCAGCTTTTGCTGCCACAGCAAATATGCCAGCGGGGAAAAGTAATGCTGGTTCTCACTGCCTCCTGGAACCCTTTCAAATGCCACAGACAATTTGGCCCTCTCTGCTTTCCTGTGGACTCCATCCTCAAAAGCACCTGTTTTCGCTTTCGGCAGCCTCCGGAGCAAAAAAGACAAACGTCCAGCTTTTGCTGCCACAGCAAAGGTGCCCGCGGGGAAAAGTAATGCTGGTTCTCACTGCCTCCTGGAACCTCTTCAAATGCCACAGACAATTTGGCCCTCTCTGCTTTCCTGCGGACTCCATCCTCAAAAGCACCTGTTTTCGCTTTTGGCAACCTCCGGAGCAAAAAAGACAAACGTCCAGCTTTTGCTGCCACAGCAAAGGTGCCAGCGGGGAAAAGTAATGCTGGTTCTCACTGCCTCCTGGAACCCTTTCAAATGCCCCAGACAATTTGGCCCTCTCTGCTTTCCTGCGGACTCCATCCTCAAAAGCACCTGTTTTCGCTTTCGGCAGCCTCCGGAGCAAAAAAGACAAACGTCCAGCTTTTGCTGCCACAGCAAAGGTGCCAGCGGGGAAAAGTAATGCTGGTTCTCACTGCCTCCTGGAACCCTTTCAAATGCCACAGACAATTTGGCCCTCTCTTCTTTCCTGCGGACTCCATCCTCAAAAGCACCTGTTTTCGCTTTCGGCAGCCTCCGGAGCAAAAAAGACAAACGTCCAGCTTTTGCTGCCACAGCAAAGGTGCCAGCGGGGAAAAGTAATGCTGGTTCTCACTGCCTCCTGGAACCCTTTCAAATGCCCCAGACAATTTGGCCCTCTCTGCTTTCCTGCGGACTCCATCCTCAAAAGCACCTGTTTTCGCTTTCGGCAGCGTCCGGAGCAAAAAAGACAAACGTCCAGCTTTTGCTGCCACAGCAAAGGTGCCAGCGGGGAAAAGTAATGCTGGTTCTCACTGCCTCCTGGAACCTGTTAAAATGCCCCAGACAATTTGGCCCTCTCTGCTTTCCTGCGGACTCCATCCTCAAAAGCACCTGTTTTCGCTTTCGGCAGCCTCCGGAGCAAAAAAGACAAACGTCCAGCTTTTGCTGCCACAGCAAAGGTGCCAGCGGGGAAAAGTAATGCTGGTTCTCACTGCCTCCTGGAACCCTTTCAAATGCCCCAGACAATTTGGCCCTCTCTGCTTTCCTGCGGACTCCATCCTCAAAAGCACCTGTTTTCGCTTTCGGCAGCCTCCGGAGCAAAAAAGACAAACGTCCAGCTTTTGCTGCCACAGCAAAGGTGCCAGCGGGGAAAAGTAATGCTGGTTCTCACTGCCTCCTGGAACCCTTTCAAATGCCACAGACAATTTGGCCCTCTCTGCTTTCCTGTGGACTCCATCCTCAAAAGCACCTGTTTTCGCTTTCGGCAGCCTCCGGAGCAAAAAAGACAAACGTCCAGCTTTTGCTGCCACAGCAAAGGTGCCAGCGGGTAAAAGTAATGCTGGTTCTCACTGCCTCCTGGAACCCTTTCAAATGCCCCAGACAATTAAGCCCTCTCTGCTTTCCTGCGGACTCTATCCTCAAAAGCGCCTTTTTTCACTTTCGGCGCCCTCCGGTGGTAAAAAGACAAACGTCCAGCTTTTGCTGCCACAGCAAAGGTGCCAGCGGGGAAAAGTGATGCTGGTTCTCACTGCCTCCTGGAACTTTTTCAAATGCCACAGACAATTTGGCCCTCTCTGCTTTCCTGCGGACTCCATCCTCAAAAGCACCTATTTTCGCTTTCGGCAGCCTCCGGAGCAAAAAAGACAAACGTCCAGCTTTTGCTGCCACAGCAAAGGTGCCAGCGGGGAAAAGTAATGCTGGTTCTCACTGCCTCCTGGAACCTCTTCAAATGCCCCAGACAATTTGGCCCTCTCTGCTTTCCTGCGGACTCCATCCTCAAAAGCACCTGTTTTCGCTTTTGGCAACCTCCGGAGCAAAAAAGACAAACGTCCAGCTTTTGCTGACACAGCAAAGGTGCCAGCGGGGAAAAGTAATGCTGGTTCTCACTGCCTCCTGGAACCCTTTCAAATGCCCCAGACAATTTGGCCCTCTCTGCTTTCCTGCGGACTCCATCCTCAAAAGCACCTGTTTTCGCTTTCGGCAGCCTCCGGAGCAAAAAAGACAAACGTCCAGCTTTTGCTGCCACAGCAAAGGTGCCAGCGGGGAAAAGTAATGCTCGTTCTCACTGCCTCCTGGAACCCTTTCAAATGCCACAGACAATTTGGCCCTCTCTGCTTTCCTGCGGACTCCATCCTCAAAAGCACCTGTTTTCGCTTTCGGCAACCTCCGGAGCAAAAAAGACAAACGTCCAGCTTTTGCTGCCACAGCAAAGGTGCCAGCGGGGAAAAGTAATGCTGGTTCTCACTGCCTCCTGGAACCCTTTCAAATGCCCCAGACAATTTGGCCCTCTCTGCTTTCCTGCGGACTCCATCCTCAAAAGCACCTGTTTTCGCTTTCGGCAGCCTCCGGAGCAAAAAAGACAAACGTCCAGCTTTTGCTGCCACAGCAAAGGTGCCAGCGGGGAAAAGTAATGCTGGTTCTCACTGCCTCCTGGAACCCTTTCAAATGCCACAGACAATTTGGCCCTCTCTGCTTTCCTGTGGACTCCATCCTCAAAAGCACCTGTTTTCGCTTTCGGCAGCCTCCGGAGCAAAAAAGACAAACGTCCAGCTTTTGCTGCCACAGCAAAGGTGCCAGCGGGGAAAAGTAATGCTGGTTCTCACTGCCTCCTGGAACCCTTTCAAATGCCCCAGACAATTTGGCCCTCTCTGCTTTCCTGCGGACTCCATCCTCAAAAGCACCTGTTTTCGCTTTCGGCAGCGTCCGGAGCAAAAAAGACAAACGTCCAGCTTTTGCTGCCACAGCAAAGGTGCCAGCGGGGAAAAGTAATGCTGGTTCTCACTGCCTCCTGGAACCTGTTCAAATGCCCCAGACAATTTGGCCCTCTCTGCTTTCCTGCGGACTCCATCCTCAAAAGCACCTGTTTTCGCTTTCGGCAGCCTCCGGAGCAAAAAAGACAAACGTCCAGCTTTTGCTGCCACAGCAAAGGTGCCAGCGGGGAAAAGTAATGCTCGTTCTCACTGCCTCCTGGAACCCTTTCAAATGCCCCAGACAATTAAGCCCTCTCTGCTTTCCTGCGGACTCTATCATCAAAAGCGCCTTTTTTCACTTTCGGCGCCCTCCGGTGGTAAAAAGACAAACGTCCAGCTTTTGCTGCCACAGCAAAGGTGCCAGCGGGGAAAAGTGATGCTGGTTCTCACTGCCTCCTGCAACTTTTTCAAATGCCACAGACAATTTGGCCCTCTCTGCTTTCCTGCGGACTCCATCCTCAAAAGCACCTATTTTCGCTTTCGGCAGCCTCCGGAGCAAAAAAGACAAACGTCCAGCTTTTGCTGCCACAGCAAAGGTGCCAGCGGGGAAAAGTAATGCTGGTTCTCACTGCCTCCTGGAACCCTTTCAAATGCCACAGACAATTTGGCCCTCTCTGCTTTCCTGCGGACTCCATCCTCAAAAGCACCTGTTTTCGCTTTCGGCAGCCTCCGGAGCAAAAAAGACAAACGTCCAGCTTTTGCTGCCACAGCAAAGGTGCCAGCGGGGAAAAGTAATGCTGGTTCTCACTGCCTCCTGGAACCCTTTCAAATGCCACAGACAATTTGGCCCTCTCTGCTTTCCTGTGGACTCCATCCTCAAAAGCACCTGTTTTTGCTTTCGGCAGCCTCCGGAGCAAAAAAGACAAACGTCCAGCTTTTGCTGCCACAGCAAAGGTGCCAGCGGGGAAAAGTAATGCTGGTTCTCACTGCCTCCTGGAACCCTTTCAAATGCCCCAGACAATTTGGCCCTCTCTGCTTTCCTGCGGACTCCATCCTCAAAAGCACCTGTTTTCGCTTTCGGCAGCGTCCGGAGCAAAAAAGACAAACGTCCAGCTTTTTGCTGCCACAGCAAAGGTGCCAGCGGGGAAAAGTAATGCTGGTTCTCACTGCCTCCTGGAACCTGTTCAAATGCCCCAGACAATTTGGCCCTCTCTGCTTTCCTGCGGACTCCATCCTCAAAAGCACCTGTTTTCGCTTTCGGCAGCCTCCGGAGCAAAAAAGACAAACGTCCAGCTTTTGCTGCCACAGCAAAGGTGCCAGCGGGGAAAAGTAATGCTCGTTCTCACTGCCTCCTGGAACCCTTTCAAATGCCCCAGACAATTAAGCCCTCTCTGCTTTCCTGCGGACTCTATCATCAAAAGCGCCTTTTTCACTTTCGGCGCCCTCCGGTGGTAAAAAGACAAACGTCCAGCTTTTGCTGCCACAGCAAAGGTGCCCAGCGGGGAAAAGTGATGCTGGTTCTCACTGCCTCCTGCAACTTTTTCAAATGCCACAGACAATTTGGCCCTCTCTGCTTTCCTGCGGACTCCATCCTCAAAAGCACCTATTTTCGCTTTCGGCAGCCTCCGGAGCAAAAAAGACAAACGTCCAGCTTTTGCTGCCACAGCAAAGGTGCCAGCGGGGAAAAGTAATGCTGGTTCTCACTGCCTCCTGGAACCCTTTCAAATGCCACAGACAATTTGGCCCTCTCTGCTTTCCTGCGGACTCCATCCTCAAAAGCACCTGTTTTCGCTTTCGGCAGCCTCCGGAGCAAAAAAGACAAACGTCCAGCTTTTGCTGCCACAGCAAAGGTGCCAGCGGGGAAAAGTAATGCTGGTTCTCACTGCCTCCTGGAACCCTTTCAAATGCCACAGACAATTTGGCCCTCTCTGCTTTCCTGCGGACTCCATCCTCAAAAGCACCTGTTTTTCGCTTTCGGCAGCCTCCGGAGCAAAAAAGACAAACGTCCAGCTTTTGCTGCCACAGCAAGGTGCCAGCGGGGAAAAGTAATGCTGGTTCTCACTGCCTCCTGGAACCCTTTCAAATGCCACAGACAATTTGGCCCTCTCTGCTTTCCTGCGGACTCCATCCTCAAAAGCACCTGTTTTCGCTTTTCGGCAGCCTCCAGAGCAAAAAAGACAAACGTCCAGCTTTTGCTGCCACAGCAAAGGTGCCAGCGGGGAAAAGTAATGCTGGTTCTCACTACCTCCTTGAACCCTTTCAAATGCCCCAGACAATTTGGCCCTCTCTGCTTTCCTGCGGACTCCATCCTCAAAAGCACCTGTTTTCGCTTTCGGCAACCTCCGGAGCAAAAAAGACAAACGTCCAGCTTTTGCTGCCACAGCAAAGGTGCCAGCGGGGAAAAGTAATGCTGGTTCTCACTGCCTCCTGGAACCCTTTCAAATGCCCAAGACAATTTGGCCCTCTCTGCTTTCCTGCGGACTCCATCCTCAAAAGCACCTGTTTTCGCTTTCGGCAGCCTCCGGAGCAAAAAAGACAAACGTCCAGCTTTTGCTGCCACAGCAAAGGTGCCAGCGGGGAAAAGTAATGCTGGTTCTCACTGCCTCCTGGAACCTCTTCAAATGCCACAGACAATTTGGCCCTCTCTGCTTTCCTGCGGACTCCATCCTCAAAAGCACCTGTTTTCGCTTTCGGCAGCCTCCGGAGCAAAAAAGACAAACGTCCAGCTTTTGCTGCCACAGCAAAGGTGCCAGCGGGGAAAAGTAATGCTGGTTCTCACTGCCTCCTGGAACCCTTTCAAATGCCCCTGACAATTTGGCCCTCTCTGCTTTCCTGTGGACTCTATCCTCAAAAGCGCCTTTTTTCACTTTCGGCGCCCTCCGGTGGTAAAAAGACAAACGTCCAGCTTTTGCTGCCACAGCAAAGGTGCCAGCGGGGAAAAGTAATGCTGGTTCTCACTGCCTCCTGGAACTCTTTCAAATGCCACAGACAATTTGGCCCTCTCTGCTTTCCTGCGGACTCCATCCTCAAAAGCACCTGTTTTCGCTTTCAGCAGCCTCCGGAGCAAAAAAGACAAACGTCCAGCTTTTGCTGCCACAGCAAAGGTGCCAGCGGGGAAAAGTAATGCTGGTTCTCACTGTCTCCTGGAACCCTTTCAAATGCCCCAGACAATTTGGCCCTCTCTGCTTTCCTGCGGACTCCATCCTCAAAAGCACCTATTTTTGCTTTCGGCGCCCTCCGGAGCAAAAAAGACAAACGTCCAGCTTTTGCTGCCACAGCAAAGGTGCCAGCAGGGAAAAGTAATGCTGGTTCTCACTGCCTCCTGGAACTCCTTCAAATGCCACAGACAATTTGGCCCTCTCTGCTTTCCTGCGGACTCCATCCTCAAAAGCACCTGTTTTCTCTTTCGGCAACCTCCGGAGCAAAAAAGACAAACGTCCAGCTTTTGCTGCCACAGCAAAGGTGCCAGCGGGGAAAAGTAATGCTGGTTCTCACTGCCTCCTGGAACCCTTTCAAATGCCCCAGACAATTTGTCCCTCTCTGCTTTCCTGCGGACTCCATCCTCAAAAGCACCTGTTTTCGCTTTCGGCAGCCTCCGGAGCAAAAAAGACAAACGTCCAGCTTTTGCTGCCACAGCAAAGGTGCCAGCGGGGAAAAGTAATGCTGGTTCTCACTGCCTCCTGGAACCTCTTCAAATGCCCCAGACAATTTGGCCCTCTCTGCTTTCCTGCGGACTCCATCCTCAAAAGCACCTGTTTTCGCTTTCGGCAACCTCCGGAGCAAAAAAGACAAACGTCCAGCTTTTGCTGCCACAGCAAAGGTGCCAGCGGGGAAAAGTGATGCTGGTTCTCACTGCCTCCTGGAACTTTTTCAAATGCCACAGACAATTTGGCCCTCTCTGCTTTCCTGCGGACTCCATCCTCAAAAGCACCTATTTTCGCTTTCGGCAGCCTCCGGAGCAAAAAAGACAAACGTCCAGCTTTTGCTGCCACAGCAAAGGTGCCAGCGGGGAAAAGTAATGCTGGTTCTCACTGCCTCCTGGAACCCTTTCAAATGCCACAGACAATTTGGCCCTCTCTGCTTTCCTGCGGACTCCATCCTCAAAAGCACCTGTTTTCGCTTTCGGCAGCCTCCGGAGCAAAAAAGACAAACGTCCAGCTTTTGCTGCCACAGCAAAGGTGCCAGCGGGGAAAAGTAATGCTGGTTCTCACTGCCTCCTGGAACCCTTTCAAATGCCACAGACAATTTGGCCCTCTCTGCTTTCCTGCGGACTCCATCCTCAAAAGCACCTGTTTTCGCTTTCGGCAGCCTCCGGAGCAAAAAAGACAAACGTCCAGCTTTTGCTGCCACAGCAAAGGTGCCAGCGGGGAAAAGTAATGCTGGTTCTCACTGCCTCCTGGAACCCTTTCAAATGCCACAGACAATTTGGCCCTCTCTGCTTTCCTGCGGACTCCATCCTCAAAAGCACCTGTTTTCGCTTTCGGCAGCCTCCAGAGCAAAAAAGACAAACGTCCAGCTTTTGCTGCCACAGCAAAGGTGCCAGCGGGGAAAAGTAATGCTGGTTCTCACTACCTCCTTGAACCCTTTCAAATGCCCCAGACAATTTGGCCCTCTCTGCTTTCCTGCGGACTCCATCCTCAAAAGCACCTGTTTTCGCTTTCGGCAGCCTCCGGAGCAAAAAAGACAAACGTCCAGCTTTTGCTGCCACAGCAAAGGTGCCAGCGGGGAAAAGTAATGCTGGTTCTCACTGCCTCCTGGAACCCTTTCAAATGCCACAGACAATTTGGCCCTCTCTGCTTTCCTGCGGACTCCATCCTCAAAAGCACCTGTTTTCGCTTTCGGCAGCCTCCGGAGCAAAAAAGACAAACGTCCAGCTTTTGCTGCCACAGCAAAGGTGCCAGCGGGGAAAAGTAATGCTGGTTCTCACTGCCTCCTGGAACCTCTTCAAATGCCACAGACAATTTGGCCCTCTCTGCTTTCCTGCGGACTCCATCCTCAAAAGCACCTGTTTTCGCTTTCGGCAGCCTCCGGAGCAAAAAAGACAAACGTCCAGCTTTTGCTGCCACAGCAAAGGTGCCAGCGGGAAAAGTAATGCTGGTTCTCACTGCCTCCTGGAACCCTTTCAAATGCCACAGACAATTTGGCCCTCTCTGCTTTCCTGCGGACTCCATCCTCAAAAGCACCTGTTTTCGCTTTCGGCAGCCTCCGGAGCAAAAAAGACAAACGTCCAGCTTTTGCTGCCACAGCAAAGGTGCCAGCGGGGAAAAGTAATGCTGGTTCTCACTGCCTCCTGGAACCCTTTCAAATGCCCCAGACAATTTGGCCCTCTCTGCTTTCCTGCGGACTCCATCCTCAAAAGCACCTATTTTTGCTTTCGGCGCCCTCCGGAGCAAAAAAGACAAACGTCCAGCTTTTGCTGCCACAGCAAAGGTGCCAGCAGGGAAAAGTAATGCTGGTTCTCACTGCCTCCTGGAACTCCTTCAAATGCCACAGACAATTTGGCCCTCTCTGCTTTCCTGCGGACTCCATCCTCAAAAGCACCTGTTTTCGCTTTCGGCAACCTCCGGAGCAAAAAAGACAAACGTCCAGCTTTTGCTGCCACAGCAAAGGTGCCAGCGGGGAAAAGTAATGCTGGTTCTCACTGCCTCCTGGAACCCTTTCAAATGCCACAGACAATTTGGCCCTCTCTGCTTTCCTGCGGACTCCATCCTCAAAAGCACCTGTTTTCGCTTTCGGCAGCCTCCGGAGCAAAAAAGACAAACGTCCAGCTTTTGCTGCCACAGCAAAGGTGCCAGCGGGGAAAAGTAATGCTGGTTCTCACTGCCTCCTGGAACCTCTTCAAATGCCCCAGACAATTTGGCCCTCTCTGCTTTCCTGCGGACTCCATCCTCAAAAGCACCTGTTTTCGCTTTTGGCAACCTCCGGAGCAAAAAAGACAAACGTCCAGCTTTTGCTGCCACAGCAAAGGTGCCAGCGGGGAAAAGTAATGCTGGTTCTCACTGCCTCCTGGAACCCTTTCAAATGCCACAGACAATTTGGCCCTCTCTGCTTTCCTGCGGACTCCATCCTCAAAAGCACCTGTTTTCGCTTTCGGCAGCCTCCGGAGCAAAAAAGACAAACGTCCAGCTTTTGCTGCCACAGCAAAGGTGCCAGCGGGGAAAAGTAATGCTGGTTCTCACTGCCTCCTGGAACCTCTTCAAATGCCCCAGACAATTTGGCCCTCTCTGCTTTCCTGCGGACTCCATCCTCAAAAGCACCTGTTTTCGCTTTCGGCAGCCTCCGGAGCAAAAAAGACAAACGTCCAGCTTTTGCTGCCACAGCAAAGGTGCCAGCGGGGAAAAGTAATGCTGGTTCTCACTGCCTCCTGGAACCCTTTCAAATGCCCCTGACAATTTGGCCCTCTCTGCTTTCCTGCGGACTCTATCCTCAAAAGCGCCTTTTTTCACTTTCGGCGCCCTCCGGTGGTAAAAAGACAAACGTCCAGCTTTTGCTGCCACAGCAAAGGTGCCAGCGGGGAAAAGTAATGCTGGTTCTCACTGCCTCCTGGAACTCTTTCAAATGCCACAGACAATTTGGCCCTCTCTGCTTTCCTGTGGACTCTATCCTCAAAAGCGCCTTTTTTCAATTTCGGCGCCTTCCGGTGGTAAAAAGACAAACGTCCAGCTTTTGCTGCCACAGCAAAGGTGCCAGCGGGGAAAAGTAATGCTGGTTCTCACTGTCTCCTGGAACCCTTTCAAATGCCCCAGACAATTTGGCCCTCTCTGTTTTCCTGCGGACTCCATCCTCAAAAGCACCTGTTTTCGCTTTCGGCAACCTCCGGAGCAAAAAAGACAAACGTCCAGCTTTTGCTGCCACAGCAAAGGTGCCAGCGGGGAAAAGTAATGCTGGTTCTCACTGCCTCCTGGAACCCTTTCAAATGCCCCTGACAATTTGGCCCTCTCTGCTTTCCTGCGGACTCCATCCTCAAAAGCACCTGTTTTCGCTTTCGGCAGCGTCCGGAGCAAAAAAGACAAACGTCCAGCTTTTGCTGCCACAGCAAAGGTGCCAGCGGGGAAAAGTAATGCTGGTTCTCACTGCCTCCTGGAACCTGTTCAAATGCCCCAGACAATTTGGCCCTCTCTGCTTTCCTGCGGACTCCATCCTCAAAAGCACCTGTTTTCGCTTTCGGCAGCCTCCGGAGCAAAAATGACAAACGTCCAGCTTTTGCTGCCACAGCAAAGGTGCCAGCGGGGAAAAGTAATGCTCGTTCTCACTGCCTCCTGGAACCCTTTCAAATGCCCCAGACAATTAAGCCCTCTCTGCTTTCCTGCGGACTCTATCATCAAAAGCGCCTTTTTTCACTTTCGGCGCCCTCCGGTGGTAAAAAGACAAACGTCCAGCTTTTGCTGCCACAGCAAAGGTGCCAGCGGGGAAAAGTGATGCTGGTTCTCACTGCCTCCTAAAACTTTTTCAAATGCCACAGACAATTTGGCCCTCTCTGCTTTCCTGCGGACTCCATCCTCAAAAGCACCTATTTTCGCTTTCGGCAGCCTCCGGAGCAAAAAAGACAAACGTCCAGCTTTTGCTGCCACAGCAAAGGTGCCAGCGGGGAAAAGTAATGCTGGTTCTCACTGCCTCCTGGAACCCTTTCAAATGCCACAGACAATTTGGCCCTCTCTGCTTTCCTGCGGACTCCATCCTCAAAAGCACCTGTTTTCGCTTTCGGCAGCCTCCGGAGCAAAAAAGACAAACGTCCAGCTTTTGCTGCCACAGCAAAGGTGCCAGCGGGGAAAAGTAATGCTGGTTCTCACTGCCTCCTGGAACCCTTTCAAATGCCACAGACAATTTGGCCCTCTCTGCTTTCCTGCGGACTCCATCCTCAAAAGCACCTGTTTTCGCTTTCGGCAGCCTCCGGAGCAAAAAAGACAAACGTCCAGCTTTTGCTGCCACAGCAAAGGTGCCAGCGGGGAAAAGTAATGCTGGTTCTCACTGCCTCCTGGAACCCTTTCAAATGCCACAGACAATTTGGCCCTCTCTGCTTTCCTGCGGACTCCATCCTCAAAAGCACCTGTTTTCGCTTTCGGCAGCCTCCGGAGCAAAAAAGACAAACGTCCAGCTTTTGCTGCCACAGCAAAGGTGCCAGCGGGGAAAAGTAATGCTGGTTCTCACTGCCTCCTGGAACCCTTTCAAATGCCCCAGACAATTTGGCCCTCTCTGCTTTCCTGCGGACTCTATCCTCAAAAGCGCCTTTTTTCACTTTCGGCGCCCTCCGGTGGTAAAAAGACAAACGTCCAGCTTTTGCTGCCACAGCAAAGGTGCCAGCGGGGAAAAGTAATGCTGGTTCTCACTGTCTCCTGGAACCCTTTCAAATGCCACAGACAATTTGGCCCTCTCTGCTTTCCTGCGGACTCCATCCTCAAAAGCACCTATTTTTGCTTTCGGCGCCCTCCGGAGCAAAAAAGACAAACGTCCAGCATTTGCTGCCACAGCAAAGGTGCCAGCAGGGAAAAGTAATGCTGGTTCTCACTGCCTCCTGGAACTCCTTCAAATGCCACAGACAATTTGGCCCTCTCTGCTTTCCTGCGGACTCCATCCTCAAAAGCACCTGTTTTCGCTTTCGGCAACCTCCGGAGCAAAAAAGACAAACGTCCAGCTTTTGCTGCCACAGCAAATATGCCAGCGGGGAAAAGTAATGCTGGTTCTCACTGCCTCCTGGAACCCTTTCAAATGCCACAGACAATTTGGCCCTCTCTGCTTTCCTGTGGACTCCATCCTCAAAAGCACCTGTTTTCGCTTTCGGCAGCCTCCGGAGCAAAAAAGACAAACGTCCAGCTTTTGCTGCCACAGCAAAGGTGCCCGCGGGGAAAAGTAATGCTGGTTCTCACTGCCTCCTGGAACCTCTTCAAATGCCCCAGACAATTTGGCCCTCTCTGCTTTCCTGCGGACTCCATCCTCAAAAGCACCTGTTTTCGCTTTTGGCAACCTCCGGAGCAAAAAAGACAAACGTCCAGCTTTTGCTGCCACAGCAAAGGTGCCAGCGGGGAAAAGTAATGCTGGTTCTCACTGCCTCCTGGAACCCTTTCAAATGACACAGACAATTTGGCCCTCTCTGCTTTCCTGCGGACTCCATCCTCAAAAGCACCTGTTTTCGCTTTCGGCAGCCTCCGGAGCAAAAAAGACAAACGTCCAGCTTTTGCTGCCACAGCAAAGGTGCCAGCAGGGAAAAGTAATGCTGGTTCTCACTGCCTCCTGGAACCCTTTCAAATGCCACAGACAATTTGGCCCTCTCTGCTTTCCTGCGGACTCCATCCTCAAAAGCACCTGTTTTCGCTTTCGGCAGCCTCCGGAGCAAAAAAGACAAACGTCCAGCTTTTGCTGCCACAGCAAAGGTGCCAGCGGGGAAAAGTAATGCTGGTTCTCACTGCCTCCTGGAACCCTTTCAAATGCCACAGACAATTTGGCCCTCTCTGCTTTCCTGTGGACTCCATCCTCAAAAGCACCTGTTTTCGCTTTCGGCAGCCTCCGGAGCAAAAAAGACAAACGTCCAGCTTTTGCTGCCACAGCAAAGGTGCCAGCGGGGAAAAGTAATGCTGGTTCTCACTGCCTCCTGGAACCCTTTCAAATGCCCCAGACAATTTGGCCCTCTCTGCTTTCCTGCGGACTCCATCCTCAAAAGCACCTGTTTTCGCTTTCGGCAGCCTCCGGAGCAAAAAAGACAAACGTCCAGCTTTTGCTGCCACAGCAAAGGTGCCAGCGGGGAAAAGTAATGCTGGTTCTCACTGCCTCCTGGAACCCTTTCAAATGCCCCAGACAATTTGGCCCTCTCTGCTTTCCTGCGGACTCCATCCTCAAAAGCACCTGTTTTCGCTTTCGGCAGCCTCCGGAGCAAAAAAGACAAACGTCCAGCTTTTGCTGCCACAGCAAAGGTGCCAGCGGGGAAAAGTAATGCTGGTTCTCACTGCCTCCTGGAACCCTTTCAAATGCCACAGACAATTTGGCCCTCTCTGCTTTCCTGTGGACTCCATCCTCAAAAGCACCTGTTTTCGCTTTCGGCAGCCTCCGGAGCAAAAAAGACAAACGTCCAGCTTTTGCTGCCACAGCAAAGGTGCCAGCGGGGAAAAGTAATGCTGGTTCTCACTGCCTCCTGGAACCCTTTCAAATGCCCCAGACAATTTGGCCCTCTCTGCTTTCCTGCGGACTCCATCCTCAAAAGCACCTGTTTTCGCTTTCGGCAGCGTCCGGAGCAAAAAAGACAAACGTCCAGCTTTTGCTGCCACAGCAAAGGTGCCAGCGGGGAAAAGTAATGCTGGTTCTCACTGCCTCCTGGAACCCTTTCAAATGCCCCTGACAATTTGGCCCTCTCTGCTTTCCTGCGGACTCTATCATCAAAAGCGCCTTTTTTCACTTTCGGCGCCCTCCGGTGGTAAAAAGACAAACGTCCAGCTTTTGCTGCCACAGCAAAGGTGCCAGCGGGGAAAAGTAATGCTGGTTCTCACTGCCTCCTGGAACCCTTTCAAATGCCACAGACAATTTGGCCCTCTCTGCTTTCCTGCGGACTCCATCCTCAAAAGCACCTGTTTTCGCTTTCGGCAGCCTCCGGAGCAAAAAAGACAAACGTCCAGCTTTTGCTGCCACAGCAAAGGTGCCAGCGGGGAAAAGTAATGCTGGTTCTCACTGCCTCCTGGAACCCTTTCAAATGCCACAGACAATTTGGCCCTCTCTGCTTTCCTGCGGACTCCATCCTCAAAAGCACCTGTTTTCGCTTTCGGCAGCCTCCGGAGCAAAAAAGACAAACGTCCAGCTTTTGCTGCCACAGCAAAGGTGCCAGCGGGGAAAAGTAATGCTGGTTCTCACTGCCTCCTGGAACCCTTTCAAATGCCCCAGACAATTTGGCCCTCTCTGCTTTCCTGCGGACTCTATCCTCAAAAGCGCCTTTTTTCACTTTCGGCGCCCTCCGGTGGTAAAAAGACAAACGTCCAGCTTTTGCTGCCACAGCAAAGGTGCCAGCGGGGAAAAGTAATGCTGGTTCTCACTGTCTCCTGGAACCCTTTCAAATGCCACAGACAATTTGGCCCTCTCTGCTTTCCTGCGGACTCCATCCTCAAAAGCACCTATTTTTGCTTTCGGCGCCCTCCGGAGCAAAAAAGACAAACGTCCAGCTTTTGCTGCCACAGCAAAGGTGCCAGCAGGGAAAAGTAATGCTGGTTCTCACTGCCTCCTGGAACTCCTTCAAATGCCACAGACAATTTGGCCCTCTCTGCTTTCCTGCGGACTCCATCCTCAAAAGCACCTGTTTTCGCTTTCGGCAGCGTCCGGAGCAAAAAAGACAAACGTCCAGCTTTTGCTGCCACAGCAAAGGTGCCAGCGGGGAAAAGTAATGCTGGTTCTCACTGCCTCCTGGAACCCTTTCAAATGCCCCTGACAATTTGGCCCTCTCTGCTTTCCTGCGGACTCTATCCTCAAAAGTGCCTTTTTTCACTTTCGGCGCCCTCCGGTGGTAAAAAGACAAACGTCCAGCTTTTGCTGCCACAGCAAAGGTGCCAGCGGGGAAAAGTAATGCTGGTTCTCACTGCCTCCTGGAACTCTTTCAAATGCCACAGACAATTTGGCCCTCTCTGCTTTCCTGCGGACTCCATCCTCAAAAGCACCTGTTTTCGCTTTCAGCAGCCTCCGGAGCAAAAAAGACAAACGTCCAGCTTTTGCTGCCACAGCAAAGGTGCCAGCGGGGAAAAGTAATGCTGGTTCTCACTGTCTCCTGGAACCCTTTCAAATGCCACAGACAATTTGGCCCTCTCTGCTTTCCTGCGGACTCCATCCTCAAAAGCACCTGTTTTCGCTTTCGGCAGCCTCCGGAGCAAAAAAGACAAACGTCCAGCTTTTGCTGCCACAGCAAAGGTGCCAGCGGGGAAAAGTAATGCTGGTTCTCACTGCCTCCTGGAACCCTTTCAAATGCCCCAGACAATTTGGCCCTCTCTGCTTTCCTGCGGACTCTATCCTCAAAAGCGCCTTTTTTCACTTTCGGCGCCCTCCGGTGGTAAAAAGACAAACGTCCAGCTTTTGCTGCCACAGCAAAGGTGCCAGCGGGGAAAAGTAATGCTGGTTCTCACTGTCTCCTGGAACCCTTTCAAATGCCACAGACAATTTGGCCCTCTCTGCTTTCCTGCGGACTCCATCCTCAAAAGCACCTATTTTTGCTTTCGGCGCGCTCCGGAGCAAAAAAGACAAACGTCCAGCTTTTGCTGCCACAGCAAAGGTGCCAGCAGGGAAAAGTAATGCTGGTTCTCACTGCCTCCTGGAACTCCTTCAAATGCCACAGACAATTTGGCCCTCTCTGCTTTCCTGCGGACTCCATCCTCAAAAGCACCTGTTTTCGCTTTCGGCAACCTCCGGAGCAAAAAAGACAAACGTCCAGCTTTTGCTGCCACAGCAAAGGTGCCAGCGGGGAAAAGTAATGCTGGTTCTCACTGCCTCCTGGAACCCTTTCAAATGCCACAGACAATTTGGCCCTCTCTGCTTTCCTGCGGACTCCATCCTCAAAAGCACCTGTTTTCGCTTTCGGCAGCCTCCGGAGCAAAAAAGACAAACGTCCAGCTTTTGCTGCCACAGCAAAGGTGCCAGCGGGGAAAAGTAATGCTGGTTCTCACTGCCTCCTGGAACCCTTTCAAATGCCACAGACAATTTGGCCCTCTCTGCTTTCCTGTGGACTCCATCCTCAAAAGCACCTGTTTTCGCTTTCGGCAGCCTCCGGAGCAAAAAAGACAAACGTCCAGCTTTTGCTGCCACAGCAAAGGTGCCAGCGGGGAAAAGTAATGCTGGTTCTCACTGCCTCCTGGAACCCTTTCAAATGCCCCAGACAATTTGGCCCTCTCTGCTTTCCTGTGGACTCCATCCTCAAAAGCACCTGTTTTCGCTTTCGGCAGCCTCCGGAGCAAAAAAGACAAACGTCCAGCTTTTGCTGCCACAGCAAAGGTGCCAGCGGGGAAAAGTAATGCTGGTTCTCACTGCCTCCTGGAACCCTTTCAAATGCCCCAGACAATTTGGCCCTCTCTGCTTTCCTGCGGACTCCATCCTCAAAAGCACCTGTTTTCGCTTTCGGCAGCCTCCGGAGCAAAAAAGACAAACGTCCAGCTTTTGCTGCCACAGCAAAGGTGCCAGCGGGGAAAAGTAATGCTGGTTCTCACTGCCTCCTGGAACCCTTTCAAATGCCACAGACAATTTGGCCCTCTCTGCTTTCCTGTGGACTCCATCCTCAAAAGCACCTGTTTTCGCTTTCGGCAACCTCCGGAGCAAAAAAGACAAACGTCCAGCTTTTGCTGCCACAGCAAAGGTGCCAGCGGGGAAAAGTAATGCTGGTTCTCACTGCCTCCTGGAACCCTTTCAAATGCCCCTGACAATTTGGCCCTCTCTGCTTTCCTGCGGACTCCATCCTCAAAAGCACCTGTTTTCGCTTTCGGCAGCCTCCGGAGCAAAAATGACAAACGTCCAGCTTTTGCTGCCACAGCAAAGGTGCCAGCGGGGAAAAGTAATGCTCGTTCTCACTGCCTCCTGGAACCCTTTCAAATGCCCCAGACAATTAAGCCCTCTCTGCTTTCCTGCGGACTCTATCATCAAAAGCGCCTTTTTTCACTTTCGGCGCCCTCCGGTGGTAAAAAGACAAACGTCCAGCTTTTGCTGCCACAGCAAAGGTGCCAGCGGGGAAAAGTGATGCTGGTTCTCACTGCCTCCTAAAACTTTTTCAAATGCCACAGACAATTTGGCCCTCTCTGCTTTCCTGCGGACTCCATCCTCAAAAGCACCTATTTTCGCTTTCGGCAGCCTCCGGAGCAAAAAAGACAAACGTCCAGCTTTTGCTGCCACAGCAAAGGTGCCAGCGGGGAAAAGTAATGCTGGTTCTCACTGCCTCCTGGAACCCTTTCAAATGCCACAGACAATTTGGCCCTCTCTGCTTTCCTGCGGACTCCATCCTCAAAAGCACCTGTTTTCGCTTTCGGCAGCCTCCGGAGCAAAAAAGACAAACGTCCAGCTTTTGCTGCCACAGCAAAGGTGCCAGCGGGGAAAAGTAATGCTGGTTCTCACTGCCTCCTGGAACCCTTTCAAATGCCACAGACAATTTGGCCCTCTCTGCTTTCCTGCGGACTCCATCCTCAAAAGCACCTGTTTTCGCTTTCGGCAGCCTCCGGAGCAAAAAAGACAAACGTCCAGCTTTTGCTGCCACAGCAAAGGTGCCAGCGGGGAAAAGTAATGCTGGTTCTCACTGCCTCCTGGAACCCTTTCAAATGCCACAGACAATTTGGCCCTCTCTGCTTTCCTGCGGACTCCATCCTCAAAAGCACCTGTTTTCGCTTTCGGCAGCCTCCGGAGCAAAAAAGACAAACGTCCAGCTTTTGCTGCCACAGCAAAGGTGCCAGCGGGGAAAAGTAATGCTGGTTCTCACTGCCTCCTGGAACCCTTTCAAATGCCCCAGACAATTTGGCCCTCTCTGCTTTCCTGCGGACTCTATCCTCAAAAGCGCCTTTTTTCACTTTCGGCGCCCTCTGGTGGTAAAAAGACAAACGTCCAGCTTTTGCTGCCACAGCAAAGGTGCCAGCGGGGAAAAGTAATGCTGGTTCTCACTGTCTCCTGGAACCCTTTCAAATGCCACAGACAATTTGGCCCTCTCTGCTTTCCTGCGGACTCCATCCTCAAAAGCACCTATTTTTGCTTTCGGCGCCCTCCGGAGCAAAAAAGACAAACGTCCAGCATTTGCTGCCACAGCAAAGGTGCCAGCAGGGAAAAGTAATGCTGGTTCTCACTGCCTCCTGGAACTCCTTCAAATGCCACAGACAATTTGGCCCTCTCTGCTTTCCTGCGGACTCCATCCTCAAAAGCACCTGTTTTCGCTTTCGGCAACCTCCGGAGCAAAAATGACAAACGTCCAGCTTTTGCTGCCACAGCAAATATGCCAGCGGGGAAAAGTAATGCTGGTTCTCACTGCCTCCTGGAACCCTTTCAAATGCCACAGACAATTTGGCCCTCTCTGCTTTCCTGTGGACTCCATCCTCAAAAGCACCTGTTTTCGCTTTCGGCAGCCTCCGGAGCAAAAAAGACAAACGTCCAGCTTTTGCTGCCACAGCAAAGGTGCCCGCGGGGAAAAGTAATGCTGGTTCTCACTGCCTCCTGGAACCTCTTCAAATGCCCCAGACAATTTGGCCCTCTCTGCTTTCCTGCGGACTCCATCCTCAAAAGCACCTGTTTTCGCTTTTGGCAACCTCCGGAGCAAAAAAGACAAACGTCCAGCTTTTGCTGCCACAGCAAAGGTGCCAGCGGGGAAAAGTAATGCTGGTTCTCACTGCCTCCTGGAACCCTTTCAAATGCCCCAGACAATTTGGCCCTCTCTGCTTTCCTGCGGACTCCATCCTCAAAAGCACCTGTTTTCGCTTTCGGCAGCCTCCGGAGCAAAAAAGACAAACGTCCAGCTTTTGCTGCCACAGCAAAGGTGCCAGCAGGGAAAAGTAATGCTGGTTCTCACTGCCTCCTGGAACCCTTTCAAATGCCACAGACAATTTGGCCCTCTCTGCTTTCCTGCGGACTCCATCCTCAAAAGCACCTGTTTTCGCTTTCGGCAGCCTCCGGAGCAAAAAAGACAAACGTCCAGCTTTTGCTGCCACAGCAAAGGTGCCAGCGGGGAAAAGTAATGCTGGTTCTCACTGCCTCCTGGAACCCTTTCAAATGCCACAGACAATTTGGCCCTCTCTGCTTTCCTGTGGACTCCATCCTCAAAAGCACCTGTTTTCGCTTTCGGCAGCCTCCGGAGCAAAAAAGACAAACGTCCAGCTTTTGCTGCCACAGCAAAGGTGCCAGCGGGGAAAAGTAATGCTGGTTCTCACTGCCTCCTGGAACCCTTTCAAATGCCCCAGACAATTTGGCCCTCTCTGCTTTCCTGCGGACTCCATCCTCAAAAGCACCTGTTTTCGCTTTCGGCAGCCTCCGGAGCAAAAAAGACAAACGTCCAGCTTTTGCTGCCACAGCAAAGGTGCCAGCGGGGAAAAGTAATGCTGGTTCTCACTGCCTCCTGGAACCCTTTCAAATGCCCCAGACAATTTGGCCCTCTCTGCTTTCCTGCGGACTCCATCCTCAAAAGCACCTGTTTTCGCTTTCGGCAGCCTCCGGAGCAAAAAAGACAAACGTCCAGCTTTTGCTGCCACAGCAAAGGTGCCAGCGGGGAAAAGTAATGCTGGTTCTCACTGCCTCCTGGAACCCTTTCAAATGCCACAGACAATTTGGCCCTCTCTGCTTTCCTGTGGACTCCATCCTCAAAAGCACCTGTTTTCGCTTTCGGCAGCCTCCGGAGCAAAAAAGACAAACGTCCAGCTTTTGCTGCCACAGCAAAGGTGCCAGCGGGGAAAAGTAATGCTGGTTCTCACTGCCTCCTGGAACCCTTTCAAATGCCCCAGACAATTTGGCCCTCTCTGCTTTCCTGCGGACTCCATCCTCAAAAGCACCTGTTTTCGCTTTCGGCAGCCTCCGGAGCAAAAAAGACAAACGTCCAGCTTTTGCTGCCACAGCAAAGGTGCCAGCGGGGAAAAGTAATGCTGGTTCTCACTGCCTCCTGGAACCCTTTCAAATGCCCCTGACAATTTGGCCCTCTCTGCTTTCCTGCGGACTCTATCATCAAAAGCGCCTTTTTTCACTTTCGGCGCCCTCCGGTGGTAAAAAGACAAACGTCCAGCTTTTGCTGCCACAGCAAAGGTGCCAGCGGGGAAAAGTAATGCTGGTTCTCACTGCCTCCTGGAACCCTTTCAAATGCCACAGACAATTTGGCCCTCTCTGCTTTCCTGCGGACTCCATCCTCAAAAGCACCTGTTTTCGCTTTCGGCAGCCTCCGGAGCAAAAAAGACAAACGTCCAGCTTTTGCTGCCACAGCAAAGGTGCCAGCGGGGAAAAGTAATGCTGGTTCTCACTGCCTCCTGGAACCCTTTCAAATGCCACAGACAATTTGGCCCTCTCTGCTTTCCTGCGGACTCCATCCTCAAAAGCACCTGTTTTCGCTTTCGGCAGCCTCCGGAGCAAAAAAGACAAACGTCCAGCTTTTGCTGCCACAGCAAAGGTGCCAGCGGGGAAAAGTAATGCTGGTTCTCACTGCCTCCTGGAACCCTTTCAAATGCCCCAGACAATTTGGCCCTCTCTGCTTTCCTGCGGACTCTATCCTCAAAAGCGCCTTTTTTCACTTTCGGCGCCCTCCGGTGGTAAAAAGACAAACGTCCAGCTTTTGCTGCCACAGCAAAGGTGCCAGCGGGGAAAAGTAATGCTGGTTCTCACTGTCTCCTGGAACCCTTTCAAATGCCACAGACAATTTGGCCCTCTCTGCTTTCCTGCGGACTCCATCCTCAAAAGCACCTATTTTTGCTTTCGGCGCCCTCCGGAGCAAAAAAGACAAACGTCCAGCTTTTGCTGCCACAGCAAAGGTGCCAGCAGGGAAAAGTAATGCTGGTTCTCACTGCCTCCTGGAACTCCTTCAAATGCCACAGACAATTTGGCCCTCTCTGCTTTCCTGCGGACTCCATCCTCAAAAGCACCTGTTTTCGCTTTCGGCAGCCTCCGGAGCAAAAAAGACAAACGTCCAGCTTTTGCTGCCACAGCAAAGGTGCCAGCGGGGAAAAGTAATGCTGGTTCTCACTGCCTCCTGGAACCCTTTCAAATGCCCCTGACAATTTGGCTCTCTCTGCTTTCCTGCGGACTCTATCCTCAAAAGCTCCTTTTTTCACTTTCGGCGCCCTCCGGTGGTAAAAAGACAAACGTCCAGCTTTTGCTGCCACAGCAAAGGTGCCAGCGGGGAAAAGTAATGCTGGTTCTCACTGCCTCCTGGAACTCTTTCAAATGCCACAGACAATTTGGCCCTCTCTGCTTTCCTGCGGACTCCATCCTCAAAAGCACCTGTTTTCGCTTTCAGCAGCCTCCGGAGCAAAAAAGACAAACGTCCAGCTTTTGCTGCCACAGCAAAGGTGCCAGCGGGGAAAAGTAATGCTGGTTCTCACTGTCTCCTGGAACCCTTTCAAATGCCCCAGACAATTTGGCCCTCTCTGCTTTCCTGCGGACTCCATCCTCAAAAGCACCTATTTTTGCTTTCGGCGCCCTCCGGAGCAAAAAAGACAAACGTCCAGCTTTTGCTGCCACAGCAAAGGTGCCAGCGGGGAAAAGTAATGCTGGTTCTCACTGCCTCCTGGAACTCCTTCAAATGCCACAGACAATTTGGCCCTCTCTGCTTTCCTGCGGACTCCATCCTCAAAAGCACCTGTTTTCGCTTTCGGCAACCTCCGGAGCAAAAAAGACAAACGTCCAGCTTTTGCTGCCACAGCAAAGGTGCCAGCGGGGAAAAGTAATGCTGGTTCTCACTGCCTCCTGGAACCCTTTCAAATGCCCCAGACAATTTGGCCCTCTCTGCTTTCCTGCGGACTCCATCCTCAAAAGCACCTGTTTTCGCTTTCGGCAGCCTCCGGAGCAAAAAAGACAAACGTCCAGCTTTTGCTGCCACAGCAAAGGTGCCAGCGGGGAAAAGTAATGCTGGTTCTCACTGCCTCCTGGAACCTCTTCAAATGCCCCAGACAATTTGGCCCTCTCTGCTTTCCTGCGGACTCCATCCTCAAAAGCACCTGTTTTCGCTTTTGGCAACCTCCGGAGCAAAAAAGACAAACGTCCAGCTTTTGCTGCCACAGCAAAGGTGCCAGCGGGGAAAAGTAATGCTGGTTCTCACTGCCTCCTGGAACCCTTTCAAATGCCACAGACAATTTGGCCCTCTCTGCTTTCCTGCGGACTCCATCCTCAAAAGCACCTGTTTTCGCTTTCGGCAGCCTCCGGAGCAAAAAAGACAAACGTCCAGCTTTTGCTGCCACAGCAAAGGTGCCAGCGGGGAAAAGTAATGCTGGTTCTCACTGCCTCCTGGAACCCTTTCAAATGCCCCAGACAATTTGGCCCTCTCTGCTTTCCTGCGGACTCCATCCTCAAAAGCACCTGTTTTCGCTTTCGGCAGCCTCCGGAGCAAAAAAGACAAACGTCCAGCTTTTGCTGCCACAGCAAAGGTGCCAGCGGGGAAAAGTAATGCTGGTTCTCACTGCCTCCTGGAACCCTTTCAAATGCCCCTGACAATTTGGCCCTCTCTGCTTTCCTGCGGACTCTATCCTCAAAAGCGCCTTTTTTCACTTTCGGCGCCCTCCGGTGGTAAAAAGACAAACGTCCAGCTTTTGCTGCCACAGCAAAGGTGCCAGCGGGGAAAAGTAATGCTGGTTCTCACTGCCTCCTGGAACTCTTTCAAATGCCACAGACAATTTGGCCCTCTCTGCTTTCCTGCGGACTCCATCCTCAAAAGCACCTGTTTTCGCTTTCAGCAGCCTCCGGAGCAAAAAAGACAAACGTCCAGCTTTTGCTGCCACAGCAAAGGTGCCAGCGGGGAAAAGTAATGCTGGTTCTCACTCTCTCCTGGAACCCTTTCAAATGCCCCAGACAATTTGGCCCTCTCTGCTTTCCTGCGGACTCCATCCTCAAAAGCACCTATTTTTGCTTTCGGCGCCCTCCGGAGCAAAAAAGACAAACGTCCAGCTTTTGCTGCCACAGCAAAGGTGCCAGCGGGGAAAAGTAATGCTGGTTCTCACTGCCTCCTGGAACCCTTTCAAATGCCCCAGACAATTTGGCCCTCTCTGCTTTCCTGCGGACTCCATCCTCAAAAGCACCTGTTTTCGCTTTCGGCAGCCTCCGGAGCAAAAAAGACAAACGTCCAGCTTTTGCTGCCACAGCAAAGTGCCAGCGGGGAAAAGTAATGCTGGTTCTCACTGCCTCCTGGAACCCTTTCAAATGCCACAGACAATTTGGCCCTCTCTGCTTTCCTGCGGACTCCATCCTCAAAAGCACCTGTTTTCGCTTTCGGCAGCCTCCGGAGCAAAAAAGACAAACGTCCAGCTTTTGCTGCCACAGCAAAGGTGCCAGCGGGGAAAAGTAATGCTGGTTCTCACTGCCTCCTGGAACCCTTTCAAATGCCCCTGACAATTTGGCCCTCTCTGCTTTCCTGCGGACTCTATCCTCAAAAGCGCCTTTTTTCACTTTCGGCGCCCTCCGGTGGTAAAAAGACAAACGTCCAGCTTTTGCTGCCACAGCAAAGGTGCCAGCGGGGAAAAGTAATGCTGGTTCTCACTGCCTTCTGGAACTCTTTCAAATGCCCCAGACAATTTGGCCCTCTCTGCTTTCCTGCGGACTCCATCCTCAAAAGCACCTGTTTTCGCTTTCAGCAGCCTCCGGAGCAAAAAAGACAAACGTCCAGCTTTTGCTGCCACAGCAAAGGTGCCAGCGGGGAAAAGTAATGCTGGTTCTCACTGCCTCCTGGAACCCTTTCAAATGCCACAGACAATTTGGCCCTCTCTGCTTTCCTGCGGACTCCATCCTCAAAAGCACCTGTTTTCGCTTTCGGCAGCCTCCGGAGCAAAAAAGACAAACGTCCAGCTTTTGCTGCCACAGCAAAGGTGCCAGCGGGGAAAAGTAATGCTGGTTCTCACTGCCTCCTGGAACCCTTTCAAATGCCACAGACAATTTGGCCCTCTCTGCTTTCCTGTGGACTCCATCCTCAAAAGCACCTGTTTTCGCTTTCGGCAGCCTCCGGAGCAAAAAAGACAAACGTCCAGCTTTTGCTGCCACAGCAAAGGTGCCAGCGGGGAAAAGTAATGCTGGTTCTCACTGCCTCCTGGAACCCTTTCAAATGCCCCAGACAATTTGGCCCTCTCTGCTTTCCTGCGGACTCCATCCTCAAAAGCACCTGTTTTCGCTTTCGGCAGCCTCCAGAGCAAAAAAGACAAACGTCCAGCTTTTGCTGCCACAGCAAAGGTGCCAGCGGGGAAAAGTAATGCTGGTTCTCACTACCTCCTTGAACCCTTTCAAATGCCCCAGACAATTTGGCCCTCTCTGCTTTCCTGCGGACTCCATCCTCAAAAGCACCTGTTTTCGCTTTCGGCAACCTCCGGAGCAAAAAAGACAAACGTCCAGCTTTTGCTGCCACAGCAAAGGTGCCAGCGGGGAAAAGTAATGCTGGTTCTCACTGCCTCCTGGAACCCTTTCAAATGCCACAGACAATTTGGCCCTCTCTGCTTTCCTGCGGACTCCATCCTCAAAAGCACCTGTTTTCGCTTTCGGCAGCCTCCGGAGCAAAAAAGACAAACGTCCAGCTTTTGCTGCCACAGCAAAGGTGCCAGCGGGGAAAAGTAATGCTGGTTCTCACTGCCTCCTGGAACCTCTTCAAATGCCCCAGACAATTTGGCCCTCTCTGCTTTCCTGCGGACTCCATCCTCAAAAGCACCTGTTTTCGCTTTTGGCAACCTCCGGAGCAAAAAAGACAAACGTCCAGCTTTTGCTGCCACAGCAAAGGTGCCAGCAGGGAAAAGTAATGCTGGTTCTCACTGCCTCCTGGAACCCTTTCAAATGCCACAGACAATTTGGCCCTCTCTGCTTTCCTGCGGACTCCATCCTCAAAAGCACCTGTTTTCGCTTTCGGCAGCCTCCGGAGCAAAAAAGACAAACGTCCAGCTTTTGCTGCCACAGCAAAGGTGCCAGCGGGGAAAAGTAATGCTGGTTCTCACTGCCTCCTGGAACCCTTTCAAATGCCCCTGACAATTTGGCCCTCTCTGCTTTCCTGCGGACTCTATCCTCAAAAGCGCCTTTTTTCACTTTCGGCGCCCTCCGGTGGTAAAAAGACAAACGTCCAGCTTTTGCTGCCACAGCAAAGGTGCCAGCGGGGAAAAGTAATGCTGGTTCTCACTGCCTCCTGGAACTCTTTCAAATGCCCCAGACAATTTGGCCCTCTCTGCTTTCCTGCGGACTCCATCCTCAAAAGCACCTGTTTTCGCTTTCAGCAGCCTCCGGAGCAAAAAAGACAAACGTCCAGCTTTTGCTGCCACAGCAAAGGTGCCAGCGGGGAAAAGTAATGCTGGTTCTCACTGTCTCCTGGAACCCTTTCAAATGCCCCAGACAATTTGGCCCTCTCTGCTTTCCTGCGGACTCCATCCTCAAAAGCACCTATTTTTGCTTTCGGCGCCCTCCGGAGCAAAAAAGACAAACGTCCAGCTTTTGCTGCCACAGCAAAGGTGCCAGCGGGGAAAAGTAATGCTGGTTCTCACTGCCTCCTGGAACCCTTTCAAATGCCACAGACAATTTGGCCCTCTCTGCTTTCCTGCGGACTCCATCCTCAAAAGCACCTGTTTTCGCTTTCGGCAGCCTCCGGAGCAAAAAAGACAAACGTCCAGCTTTTGCTGCCACAGCAAAGGTGCCAGCGGGGAAAAGTAATGCTGGTTCTCACTGCCTCCTGGAACCCTTTCAAATGCCACAGACAATTTGGCCCTCTCTGCTTTCCTGTGGACTCCATCCTCAAAAGCACCTGTTTTCGCTTTCGGCAGCCTCCGGAGCAAAAAAGACAAACGTCCAGCTTTTGCTGCCACAGCAAAGGTGCCAGCGGGGAAAAGTAATGCTGGTTCTCACTGCCTCCTGGAACCCTTTCAAATGCCCCAGACAATTTGGCCCTCTCTGCTTTCCTGCGGACTCCATCCTCAAAAGCACCTGTTTTCGCTTTCGGCAGCCTCCGGAGCAAAAAAGACAAACGTCCAGCTTTTGCTGCCACAGCAAAGGTGCCAGCGGGGAAAAGTAATGCTGGTTCTCACTGCCTCCTGGAACCCTTTCAAATGCCACAGACAATTTGGCCCTCTCTGCTTTCCTGCGGACTCCATCCTCAAAAGCACCTGTTTTCGCTTTCGGCAACCTCCGGAGCAAAAAAGACAAACGTCCAGCTTTTGCTGCCACAGCAAAGGTGCCAGCGGGGAAAAGTAATGCTGGTTCTCACTGCCTCCTGGAACCCTTTCAAATGCCACAGACAATTTGGCCCTCTCTGCTTTCCTGCGGACTTTATCCTCAAAAGCACCTGTTTTCGCTTTCGGCAACCTCCGGAGCAAAAAAGACAAACGTCCAGCTTTTGCTGCCACAGCAAAGGTGCCAGCGGGGAAAAGTAATGCTGGTTCTCACTGCCTCCTGGAACCTCTTCAAATGCCCCAGACAATTTGGCCCTCTCTGCTTTCCTGCGGACTCCATCCTCAAAAGCACCTGTTTTCGCTTTTGGCAACCTCCGGAGCAAAAAAGACAAACGTCCAGCTTTTGCTGCCACAGCAAAGGTGCCAGCGGGGAAAAGTAATGCTGGTTCTCACTGCCTCCTGGAACCCTTTCAAATGCCACAGACAATTTGGCCCTCTCTGCTTTCCTGCGGACTCCATCCTCAAAAGCACCTGTTTTCGCTTTCGGCAGCCTCCGGAGCAAAAAAGACAAACGTCCAGCTTTTGCTGCCACAGCAAAGGTGCCAGTGGGGAAAAGTAATGCTGGTTCTCACTGCCTCCTGGAACCCTTTCAAATGCCACAGACAATTTGGCCCTCTCTGCTTTCCTGCGGACTCCATCCTCAAAAGCACCTGTTTTCGCTTTCGGCAACCTCCGGAGCAAAAAAGACAAACGTCCAGCTTTTGCTGCCACAGCAAAGGTGCCAGCGGGGAAAAGTAATGCTGGTTCTCACTGCCTCCTGGAACCCTTTCAAATGCCCCAGACAATTTGGCCCTCTCTGCTTTCCTGCGGACTCCATCCTCAAAAGCACCTGTTTTCGCTTTCAGCAGCCTCCGGAGCAAAAAAGACAAACGTCCAGCTTTTGCTGCCACAGCAAAGGTGCCAGCGGGGAAAAGTAATGCTGGTTCTCACTGCCTCCTGGAACCCTTTCAAATGCCACAGACAATTTGGCCCTCTCTGCTTTCCTGTGGACTCCATCCTCAAAAGCACCTGTTTTCGCTTTCGGCAGCCTCCGGAGCAAAAAAGACAAACGTCCAGCTTTTGCTGCCACAGCAAAGGTGCCAGCGGGGAAAAGTAATGCTGGTTCTCACTGCCTCCTGGAACCCTTTCAAATGCCCCAGACAATTTGGCCCTCTCTGCTTTCCTGCGGACTCCATCCTCAAAAGCACCTGTTTTCGCTTTCGGCAGCGTCCGGAGCAAAAAAGACAAACGTCCAGCTTTTGCTGCCACAGCAAAGGTGCCAGCGGGGAAAAGTAATGCTGGTTCTCACTGCCTCCTGGAACCTGTTCAAATGCCCCAGACAATTTGGCCCTCTCTGCTTTCCTGCGGACTCTATCCTCAAAAGCGCCTTTTTTCACTTTCGGCGCCCTCCGGTGGTAAAAAGACAAACGTCCAGCTTTTGCTGCCACAGCAAAGGTGCCAGCGGGGAAAAGTGATGCTGGTTCTCACTGCCTCCTGGAACTTTTTCAAATGCCACAGACAATTTGGCCCTCTCTGCTTTCCTGCGGACTCCATCCTCAAAAGCACCTGTTTTCGCTTTCGGCAACCTCCGGAGCAAAAAAGACAAACGTCCAGCTTTTGCTGCCACAGCAAAGGTGCCAGCGGGGAAAAGTAATGCTGGTTCTCACTGCCTCCTGGAACCCTTTCAAATGCCCCAGACAATTTGGCCCTCTCTGCTTTCCTGCGGACTCCATCCTCAAAAGCACCTGTTTTCGCTTTCAGCAGCCTCCGGAGCAAAAAAGACAAACGTCCAGCTTTTGCTGCCACAGCAAAGGTGCCAGCGGGGAAAAGTAATGCTGGTTCTCACTGCCTCCTGGAACCCTTTCAAATGCCACAGACAATTTGGCCCTCTCTGCTTTCCTGTGGACTCCATCCTCAAAAGCACCTGTTTTCGCTTTCGGCAGCCTCCGGAGCAAAAAAGACAAACGTCCAGCTTTTGCTGCCACAGCAAAGGTGCCAGCGGGGAAAAGTAATGCTCGTTCTCACTGCCTCCTGGAACCCTTTCAAATGCCCCAGACAATTTGGCCCTCTCTGCTTTCCTGCGGACTCCATCCTCAAAAGCACCTGTTTTCGCTTTCGGCAGCGTCCGGAGCAAAAAAGACAAACGTCCAGCTTTTGCTGCCACAGCAAAGGTGCCAGCGGGGAAAAGTAATGCTGGTTCTCACTGCCTCCTGGAACCTGTTCAAATGCCCCAGACAATTTGGCCCTCTCTGCTTTCCTGCGGACTCCATCCTCAAAAGCACCTGTTTTCGCTTTCGGCAGCCTCCGGAGGAAAAAAGACAAACGTCCAGCTTTTGCTGCCACAGCAAAGGTGCCAGCGGGGAAAAGTAATGCTGGTTCTCACTGCCTCCTGGAACCCTTTCAAATGCCACAGACAATTTGGCCCTCTCTGCTTTCCTGCAGACTCCATCTTCAAAAGCACCTGTTTTCGCTTTCGGCAGCCTCCGGAGCAAAAAAGACAAATGTCCAGCTTTTGCTGCCACAGCAAAGGTGCCAGCGGGGAAAAGTAATGCTGGTTCTCACTGCCTCCTGGAACCCTTTCAAATGCCACAGACAATTTGGCCCTCTCTGCTTTCCTGTGGACTCCATCCTCAAAAGCACCTATTTTCGCTTTCGGCAGCCTCCGGAGCAAAAAAGACAAACGTCCAGCTTTTGCTGCCACAGCAAAGGTGCCAGCGGGGAAAAGTAATGCTGGTTCTCACTGCCTCCTGGAACCCTTTCAAATGCCCCAGACAATTAAGCCCTCTCTGCTTTCCTGCGGACTCTATCCTCAAAAGCGCCTTTTTTCACTTTCGGCGCCCTCCGGTGGTAAAAAGACAAACGTCCAGCTTTTGCTGCCACAGCAAAGGTGCCAGCGGGGAAAAGTGATGCTGGTTCTCACTGCCTCCTGGAACTTTTTCAAATGCCACAGACAATTTGGCCCTCTCTGCTTTCCTGCGGACTCCATCCTCAAAAGCACCTATTTTCGCTTTCGGCAGCCTCCGGAGCAAAAAAGACAAACGTCCAGCTTTTGCTGCCACAGCAAAGGTGCCAGCGGGGAAAAGTAATGCTGGTTCTCACTGCCTCCTGGAACCCTTTCAAATGCCCCAGACAATTTGGCCCTCTCTGCTTTCCTGCGGACTCCATCCTCAAAAGCACCTGTTTTCGCTTTCGGCAGCCTCCGGAGCAAAAAAGACAAACGTCCAGCTTTTGCTGCCACAGCAAAGGTGCCAGCGGGGAAAAGTAATGCTGGTTCTCACTGCCTCCTGGAACCCTTTCAAATGCCACAGACAATTTGGCCCTCTCTGCTTTCCTGCGGACTTTATCCTCAAAAGCACCTGTTTTCGCTTTCGGCAACCTCCGGAGCAAAAAAGACAAACGTCCAGCTTTTGCTGCCACAGCAAAGGTGCCAGCGGGGAAAAGTAATGCTGGTTCTCACTGCCTCCTGGAACCCTTTCAAATGCCCCAGACAATTTGGCCCTCTCTGCTTTCCTGCGGACTCCATCCTCAAAAGCACCTGTTTTCGCTTTCGGCAGCCTCCGGAGCAAAAAAGACAAACGTCCAGCTTTTGCTGCCACAGCAAAGGTGCCAGCGGGGAAAAGTAATGCTGGTTCTCACTGCCTCCTGGAACCCTTTCAAATGCCACAGACAATTTGGCCCTCTCTGCTTTCCTGTGGACTCCATCCTCAAAAGCACCTGTTTTCGCTTTCGGCAGCCTCCGGAGCAAAAAAGACAAACGTCCAGCTTTTGCTGCCACAGCAAAGGTGCCAGCGGGGAAAAGTAATGCTGGTTCTCACTGCCTCCTGGAACCCTTTCAAATGCCACAGACAATTTGGCCCTCTCTGCTTTCCTGCGGACTCCATCCTCAAAAGCACCTGTTTTCGCTTTCGGCAGCGTCCGGAGCAAAAAAGACAAACGTCCAGCTTTTGCTGCCACAGCAAAGGTGCCAGCGGGGAAAAGTAATGCTGGTTCTCACTGCCTCCTGGAACCCTTTCAAATGCCCCAAACAATTTGGCCCTCTCTGCTTTCCTGCGGACTCCATCCTCAAAAGCACGTGTTTTCGCTTTCGGCAGCCTCCGGAGCAGAAATGACAAACGTCCAGCTTTTGCTGCCACAGCAAAGGTGCCAGCGGGGAAAAGTAATGCTCGTTCTCACTGCCTCCTGGAACCCTTTCAAATGCCCCAGACAATTAAGCCCTCTCTGCTTTCCTGCGGACTCTATCATCAAAAGCGCCTTTTTTCACTTTCGGCGCCCTCCGGTGGTAAAAAGACAAACGTCCAGCTTTTGCTGCCACAGCAAAGGTGCCAGCGGGGAAAAGTGATGCTGGTTCTCACTGCCTCCTGGAACTTTTTCAAATGCCACAGACAATTTGGCCCTCTCTGCTTTCCTGCGGACTCCATCCTCAAAAGCACCTATTTTCGCTTTCGGCAGCCTCCGGAGCAAAAAAGACAAACGTCCAGCTTTTGCTGCCACAGCAAAGGTGCCAGCGGGGAAAAGTAATGCTGGTTCTCACTGCCTCCTGGAACCCTTTCAAATGCCCCTGACAATTTGGCCCTCTCTGCTTTCCTGCGGACTCCATCCTCAAAAGCACCTGTTTTCGCTTTCGGCAGCCTCCGGAGCAAAAAAGACAAACGTCCAGCTTTTGCTGCCACAGCAAAGGTGCCAGCGGGGAAAAGTAATGCTGGTTCTCACTGCCTCCTGGAACCCTTTCAAATACCCCAGACAATTAAGCCCTCTCTGCTTTCCTGCTGACTCTATCCTCAAAAGCGCCTTTTTTCACTTTCGGCGCCCTCCGGTGGTAAAAAGACAAACGTCCAGCTTTTGCTGCCACAGCAAAGGTGCCAGCGGGGAAAAGTGATGCTGGTTCTCACTGCCTCCTGGAACTCTTTCAAATGCCCCAGACAATTTGGCCCTCTCTGCTTTCCTGCGGACTCCATCCTCAAAAGCACCTGTTTTCGCTTTCAGCAGCCTCCGGAGCAAAAAAGACAAACGTCCAGCTTTTGCTGCCACAGCAAAGGTGCCAGCGGGGGAAAAGTAATGCTGGTTCTCACTGCCTCCTTGAACCCTTTCAAATGCCCCAGACAATTTGGCCCTCTCTGCTTTCCTGCGGACTCCATCCTCAAAAGCACCTGTTTTCGCTTTCGGCAGCGTCCGGAGCAAAAAAGACAAACGTCCAGCTTTTGCTGCCACAGCAAAGGTGCCAGCGGGGAAAAGTAATGCTGGTTCTCACTGCCTCCTGGAACCCTTTCAAATGCCACAGACAATTTGGCCCTCTCTGCTTTCCTGCGGACTCCATCCTCAAAAGCACCTATTTTCGCTTTCGGCAGCCTCCGGAGCAAAAAAGACAAACGTCCAGCTTTTGCTGCCACAGCAAAGGTGCCAGCGGGGAAAAGTAATGCTGGTTCTCACTGCCTCCTGGAACCCTTTCAAATGCCCCAGACAATTAAGCCCTCTCTGCTTTCCTGTGGACTCTATCCTCAAAAGCGCCTTTTTTTACTTTCGGCAGCCTCCGGAGCAAAAAAGACAAACGTCCAGCTTTTGCTGCCACAGCAAAGGTGCCAGCGGGGAAAAGTGATGCTGGTTCTCACTGCCTCCTGGAACTCTTTCAAATGCCACAGACAATTTGGCCCTCTCTGCTTTCCTGCGGACTCCATCCTCAAAAGCAACCTATTTTCGCTTTCGGCAGCCTCCGGAGCAAAAAAGACAAACGTCCAGCTTTTGCTGCCACAGCAAAGGTGCCAGCGGGGAAAAGTAATGCTGGTTCTCACTGCCTCCTGGAACCCTTTCAAATGCCACAGACAATTTGGCCCTCTCTGCTTTCCTGTGGACTCCATCCTCAAAAGCACCTGTTTTCGCTTTCGGCAGCCTCCGGAGCAAAAAAGACAAACGTCCAGCTTTTGCTGCCACAGCAAAGGTGCCAGCGGGGAAAAGTAATGCTGGTTCTCACTGCCTCCTGGAACCCTTTCAAATGCCCCAGACAATTTGGCCCTCTCTGCTTTCCTGCGGACTCCATCCTCAAAAGCACCTGTTTTCGCTTTCGGCAGCGTCCGGAGCAAAAAAGACAAACGTCCAGCTTTTGCTGCCACAGCAAAGGTGCCAGCGGGGAAAAGTAATGCTGGTTCTCACTGCCTCCTGGAACCTGTTCAAATGCCCCTGACAATTTGGCCCTCTCTGCTTTCCTGCGGACTCCATCCTCAAAAGCACCTGTTTTCGCTTTCGGCAGCCTCCGGAGCAAAAAAGACAAACGTCCAGCTTTTGCTGCCTCAGCAAAGGTGCCAGCGGGGAAAAGTAATGCTGGTTCTCACTGCCTCCTGGAACCCTTTCAAATGCCACAGACAATTTGGCCCCTCTCTGCTTTCCTGCGGACTCCATCCTCAAAAGCACCTGTTTTCGCTTTCGGCAGCGTCCGGAGCAAAAAAGACAAACGTCCAGCTTTTGCTGCCACAGCAAAGGTGCCAGCGGGGAAAAGTAATGCTGGTTCTCACTGCCTCCTGGAACCCTTTCAAATGCCCCAGACAATTTGGCCCTCTCTGCTTTCCTGCGGACTCCATCCTCAAAAGCACCTATTTTCGCTTTCGGCAGCCTCCGGAGCAAAAAAGACAAACGTCCAGCTTTTGCTGCCACAGCACAGGTGCCAGCGGGGAAAAGTAATGCTGGTTCTCACTGCCTCCTGGAACCCTTTCAAATGCCACAGACAATTTGGCCCTCTCTGCTTTCCTGTGGACTCCATCCTCAAAAGCACCTGTTTTCGCTTTCGGCAGCCTCCGGAGCAAAAAAGACAAACGTCCAGCTTTTGCTGCCACAGCAAAGGTGCCAGCGGGGAAAAGTAATGCTGGTTCTCACTGCCTCCTGGAACCCTTTCAAATGCCACAGACAATTTGGCCCTCTCTGCTTTCCTGCGGACTCCATCCTCAAAAGCACCTGTTTTCGCTTTCGGCAGCCTCCGGAGCAAAAAAGACAAACGTCCAGCTTTTGCTGCCACAGCAAAGGTGCCAGCGGGGAAAAGTAATGCTGGTTCTCACTGCCTCCTGGAACCCTTTCAAATGCCACAGACAATTTGGCCCTCTCTGCTTTCCTGCGGACTCCATCCTCAAAAGCACCTGTTTTCGCTTTCGGCAACCTCCGGAGCAAAAAAGACAAACGTCCAGGTTTTGCTGCCACAGCAAAGGTGCCAGCGGGGAAAAGTAATGCTGGTTCTCACTGCCTCCTGGAACCCTTTCAAATGCCACAGACAATTTTGGCCCTCTCTGCTTTCCTGCGGACTCCATCCTCAAAAGCACCTATTTTTGCTTTCGGCGCCCTCCGGAGCAAAAAAGACAAACGTCCAGCTTTTGCTGCTACAGCAAAGGTGCCAGCGGGGAAAAGTAATGCTGGTTCTCACTGCCTCCTGGAACCCTTTCAAATGCCACAGACAATTTGGCCCTCTCTGTTTTCCTGTGGACTCCATCCTCAAAAGCACCTGTTTTCGCTTTCGGCAGCCTCCGGAGCAAAAAAGACAAACGTCCAGCTTTTGCTGCCACAGCAAAGGTGCCAGCGGGGAAAAGTAATGCTGGTTCTCACTGCCTCCTGGAACCTCTTCAAATGCCCCAGACAATTTGGCCCTCTCTGCTTTCCTGCGGACTCCATCCTCAAAAGCACCTGTTTTCGCTTTTGGCAACCTCCGGAGCAAAAAAGACAAACGTCCAGCTTTTGCTGCCACAGCAAAGGTGCCAGCGGGGAAAAGTAATGCTGGTTCTCACTGCCTCCTGGAACCTGTTCAAATGCCCCAGACAATTTGGCCCTCTCTGCTTTCCTGCGGACTCCATCCTCAAAAGCACCTGTTTTCGCTTTCGGCAGCCTCCGGAGCAAAAAAGACAAACGTCCAGCTTTTGCTGCCACAGCAAAGGTGCCAGCGGGGAAAAGTAATGCTCGTTCTCACTGCCTCCTGGAACCCTTTCAAATGCCCCAGACAATTTGGCCCTCTCTGCTTTCCTGCGGACTCCATCCTCAAAAGCACCTGTTTTCGCTTTCGGCAACCTCTGGAGCAAAAAAGACAAACATCCAGCTTTTGCTGCCACAGCAAAGGTGCCAGCGGGGAAAAGTAATGCTGGTTCTCACTGCCTCCTGGAACCCTTTCAAATGCCCCAGACAATTTGGCCCTCTCTGCTTTCCTGTGGACTCCATCCTCAAAAGCACCTGTTTTCGCTTTCGGCAGCCTCCGGAGCAAAAAAGACAAACGTCCAGCTTTTGCTGCCACAGCAAAGGTGCCAGCGGGGAAAAGTAATGCTGGTTCTCACTGCCTCCTGGAACCCTTTCAAATGCCACAGACAATTTGGCCCTCTCTGCTTTCCTGCGGACTCCATCCTCAAAAGCACCTATTTTCGCTTTCGGCAGCCTCCGGAGCAAAAAGACAAACGTCCAGCTTTTGCTGCCACAGCAAAGGTGCCAGCGGGGAAAAGTAATGCTGGTTCTCACTGCCTCCTGGAACCCTTTCAAATGCCACAGACAATTAAGCCCTCTCTGCTTTCCTGTGGACTCTATCCTCAAAAGCGCCTTTTTCACTTTCGGCAGCCTCCGGAGCAAAAAAGACAAACGTCCAGCTTTTGCTGCCACAGCAAAGGTGCCAGCGGGGAAAAGTGATGCTGGTTCTCACTGCCTCCTGGAACTCTTTCAAATGCCACAGACAATTTGGCCCTCTCTGCTTTCCTGCGGACTCCATCCTCAAAAGCACCTATTTTCGCTTTCGGCAGCCTCCGGAGCAAAAAAGACAAACGTCCAGCTTTTGCTGCCACAGCAAAGGTGCCAGCGGGGAAAAGTAATGCTGGTTCTCACTGCCTCCTGGAACCCTTTCAAATGCCACAGACAATTTGGCCCTCTCTGCTTTCCTGTGGACTCCATCCTCAAAAGCACCTGTTTTCGCTTTCGGCAGCCTCCGGAGCAAAAAAGACAAACGTCCAGCTTTTGCTGCCACAGCAAAGGTGCCAGCGGGGAAAAGTAATGCTGGTTCTCACTGCCTCCTGGAACCCTTTCAAATGCCACAGACAATTTGGCCCTCTCTGCTTTCCTGCGGACTCCATCCTCAAAAGCACCTGTTTTCGCTTTCGGCAGCCTCCGGAGCAAAAAAGACAAACGTCCAGCTTTTGCTGCCACAGCAAAGGTGCCAGCGGGGAAAAGTAATGCTGGTTCTCACTGCCTCCTGGAACCTGTTCAAATGTCCCAGACAATTTGGCCCTCTCTGCTTTCCTGCGGACTCCATCCTCAAAAGCACCTGTTTTCGCTTTCGGCAGCCTCCGGAGCAAAAAAGACAAACGGCCAGCTTTTGCTGCCTCAGCAAAGGTGCCAGCGGGGAAAAGTAATGCTGGTTCTCACTGCCTCCTGGAACCCTTTCAAATGCCACAGACAATTTGGCCCTCTCTGCTTTCCTGCGGACTCCATCCTCAAAAGCACCTGTTTTCGCTTTCGGCAGCGTCCGGAGCAAAAAAGACAAACGTCCAGCTTTTGCTGCCACAGCAAAGGTGCCAGCGGGGAAAAGTAATGCTGGTTCTCACTGCCTCCTGGAACCCTTTCAAATGCCCCAGACAATTTGGCCCTCTCTGCTTTCCTGCGGACTCCATCCTCAAAAGCACCTATTTTCGCTTTCGGCAGCCTCCGGAGCAAAAAAGACAAACGTCCAGCTTTTGCTGCCACAGCACAGGTGCCAGCGGGGAAAAGTAATGCTGGTTCTCACTGCCTCCTGGAACCCTTTCAAATGCCACAGACAATTTGGCCCTCTCTGCTTTCCTGTGGACTCCATCCTCAAAAGCACCTGTTTTCGCTTTCGGCAGCCTCCGGAGCAAAAAAGACAAACGTCCAGCTTTTGCTGCCACAGCAAAGGTGCCAGCGGGGAAAAGTAATGCTGGTTCTCACTGCCTCCTGGAACCCTTTCAAATGCCACAGACAATTTGGCCCTCTCTGCTTTCCTGCGGACTCCATCCTCAAAAGCACCTGTTTTCGCTTTCGGCAGCCTCCGGAGCAAAAAAGACAAACGTCCAGCTTTTGCTGCCACAGCAAAGGTGCCAGCGGGGAAAAGTAATGCTGGTTCTCACTGCCTCCTGGAACCTCTTCAAATGCCCCAGACAATTTGGCCCTCTCTGCTTTCCTGCGGACTCCATCCTCAAAAGCACCTGTTTTCGCTTTCGGCAACCTCCGGAGCAAAAAAGACAAACGTCCAGGTTTTGCTGCCACAGCAAAGGTGCCAGCGGGGAAAGTAATGCTGGTTCTCACTGCCTCCTGGAACCCTTTCAAATGCCACAGACAATTTGGCCCTCTCTGCTTTCCTGCGGACTCCATCCTCAAAAGCACCTATTTTTGCTTTCGGCGCCCTCCGGAGCAAAAAAGACAAACGTCCAGCTTTTGCTGCCACAGCAAAGGTGCCAGCGGGGAAAAGTAATGCTGGTTCTCACTGCCTCCTGGAACCCTTTCAAATGCCACAGACAATTTGGCCCTCTCTGTTTTCCTGTGGACTCCATCCTCAAAAGCACCTGTTTTCGCTTTCGGCAGCCTCCGGAGCAAAAAAGACAAACGTCCAGCTTTTGCTGCCACAGCAAAGGTGCCAGCGGGGAAAAGTAATGCTGGTTCTCACTGCCTCCTGGAACCTCTTCAAATGCCCCAGACAATTTGGCCCTCTCTGCTTTCTTGCGGACTCCATCCTCAAAAGCACCTGTTTTCGCTTTTGGCAACCTCCGGAGCAAAAAAGACAAACGTCCAGCTTTTGCTGCCACAGCAAAGGTGCCAGCGGGGAAAAGTAATGCTGGTTCTCACTGCCTCCTGGAACCTGTTCAAATGCCCCAGACAATTTGGCCCTCTCTGCTTTCCTGCGGACTCCATCCTCAAAAGCACCTGTTTTCGCTTTCGGCAGCCTCCGGAGCAAAAAAGACAAACGTCCAGCTTTTGCTGCCACAGCAAAGGTGCCAGCGGGGAAAAGTAATGCTCGTTCTCACTGCCTCCTGGAACCCTTTCAAATGCCACAGACAATTTGGCCCTCTCTGCTTTCCTGCGGACTCCATCCTCAAAAGCACCTGTTTTCGCTTTCGGCAACCTCTGGAGCAAAAAAGACAAACATCCAGCTTTTGCTGCCACAGCAAAGGTGCCAGCGGGGAAAAGTAATGCTGGTTCTCACTGCCTCCTGGAACCCTTTCAAATGCCACAGACAATTTGGCCCTCTCTGCTTTCCTGTGGACTCCATCCTCAAAAGCACCTGTTTTCGCTTTCGGCAGCCTCCGGAGCAAAAAAGACAAACGTCCAGCTTTTGCTGCCACAGCAAAGGTGCCAGCGGGGAAAAGTAATGCTGGTTCTCACTGCCTCCTGGAACCCTTTCAAATGCCACAGACAATTTGGCCCTCTCTGCTTTCCTGCGGACTCCATCCTCAAAAGCACCTGTTTTCGCTTTCGGCAGCCTCCGGAGCAAAAAAGACAAACGTCCAGCTTTTGCTGCCACAGCAAAGGTGCCAGCGGGGAAAAGTAATGCTGGTTCTCACTGCCTCCTGGAACCCTTTCAAATGCCCCTGACAATTAAGCCCTCTCTGCTTTCCTGCGGACTCTATCCTCAAAAGCGCCTTTTTTCACTTTCGGCGCCCTCCGGTGGTAAAAAGACAAACGTCCAGCTTTTGCTGCCACAGCAAAGGTGCCAGCGGGGAAAAGTGATGCTGGTTCTCACTGCCTCCTGGAACTTTTTCAAATGCCACAGACAATTTGGCCCTCTCTGCTTTCCTGCGGACTCCATCCTCAAAAGCACCTATTTTCGCTTTCGGCAGCCTCCGGAGCAAAAAAGACAAACGTCCAGCTTTTGCTGCCACAGCAAAGGTGCCAGCGGGGAAAAGTAATGCTGGTTCTCACTGCCTCCTGGAACCTCTTCAAATGCCCCAGACAATTTGGCCCTCTCTGCTTTCCTGCGGACTCCATCCTCAAAAGCACCTGTTTTCGCTTTTGGCAGCCTCCGGAGCAAAAAAGACAAACGTCCAGCTTTTGCTGCCACAACAAAGGTGCCAGCGGGGAAAAGTAATGCTGGTTCTCACTGCCTCCTGGAACTCCTTCAAATGCCCCAGACAATTTGGCTCTCTCTGCTTTCCTGCGGACTCCATCCTCAAAAGCACCTGTTTTCGCTTTCGGCAACCTCCGGAGCAAAAAAGACAAACGTCCAGCTTTTGCTGCCACAGCAAAGGTGCCAGCGGGGAAAAGTAATGCTGGTTCTCACTGCCTCCTGGAACCTGTTCAAATGCCCCAGACAATTTGGCCCTCTCTGCTTTCCTGCGGACTCCATCCTCAAAAGCACCTGTTTTCGCTTTCGGCAGCCTCCGGAGCAAAAAAGACAAACGTCCAGCTTTTGCTGCCACAGCAAAGGTGCCAGCGGGGAAAAGTAATGCTCGTTCTCACTGCCTCCTGGAACCCTTTCAAATGCCACAGACAATTTGGCCCTCTCTGCTTTCCTGCGGACTCCATCCTCAAAAGCACCTGTTTTCGCTTTCGGCAGCCTCCGGAGCAAAAAAGACAAACGTCCAGCTTTTGCTGCCACAGCAAAGGTGCCAGCGGGGAAAAGTAATGCTGGTTCTCACTGCCTCCTGGAACCCTTTCAAATGCCCCTGACAATTAAGCCCTCTCTGCTTTCCTGCGGACTCTATCCTCAAAAGAGCCTTTTTTCACTTTCGGCGCCCTCCGGTGGTAAAAAGACAAACGTCCAGCTTTTGCTGCCTCAGCAAAGGTGCCAGCGGGGAAAAGTGATGCTGGTTCTCACTGCCTCCTGGACCTTTTTCAAATGCCACAGACAATTTGGCCCTCTCTGCTTTCCTGCGGACTCCATCCTCAAAAGCACCTATTTTCGCTTTCGGCAGCCTCCGGAGCAAAAAAGACAAACGTCCAGCTTTTGCTGCCACAGCAAAGGTGCCAGCGGGGAAAAGTAATGCTGGTTCTCACTGCCTCCTGGAACCCTTTCAAATGCCACAGACAATTTGGCCCTCTCTGCTTTCCTGCGGACTCCATCCTCAAAAGCACCTGTTTTCGCTTTCGGCAGCCTCCGGAGCAAAAAAGACAAACGTCCAGCTTTTGCTGCCACAACAAAGGTGCCAGCGGGGAAAAGTAATGCTGGTTCTCACTGCCTCCTGGAACTCCTTCAAATGCCCCAGACAATTTGGCTCTCTCTGCTTTCCTGCGGACTCCATCCTCAAAAGCACCTGTTTTCGCTTTCGGCAGCCTCCGGAGCAAAAAAGACAAACGTCCAGCTTTTGCTGCCACAGCAAACGTGCCAGCGGGGAAAAGTAATGCTGGTTCTCACTGCCTCCTGGAACCTCTTCAAATGCCACAGACATTTTGGCCCTCTCTGCTTTCCTGCGGACTCCATCCTCAAAAGCACCTGTTTTCGCTTTCGGCAGCCTCCGGAGCAAAAAAGACAAACGTCCAGCTTTTGCTGCCACAGCAAAGGTGCCAGCGGGGAAAAGTAATGCTGGTTCTCACTGCCTCCTGGAACCCTTTCAAATGCCACAGACAATTTGGCCCTCTCTGCTTTCCTGCGGACTCCATCCTCAAAAGCACCTGTTTTCGCTTTCGGCAGCCTCCGGAGCAAAAAAGACAAATGTCCAGCTTTTGCTGCCACAGCAAAGGTGCCAGTGGGGAAAAGTAATGCTGGTTCTCACTGCCTCCTGGAACCCTTTCAAATGCCCCTGACAATTTGGCCCTCTCTGCTTTCCTGCGGACTCTATCCTCAAAAGCGCCTTTTTTCGCTTTCGGCAGCCTCCGGAGCAAAAAAGACAAACGTCCAGCTTTTGCTGCCACAGCAAAGGTGCCAGCGGGGAAAAGTAATGCTGGTTCTCACTGCCTCCTGGAACTCTTTCAAATGCCACAGACAATTTGGCCCTCTCTGCTTTCCTGCGGACTCCATCCTCAAAAGCACCTATTTTCGCTTTCGGCAGCCTCCGGAGCAAAAAAGACAAACGTCCAGCTTTTGCTGCCACAGCACAGGTGCCAGCGGGGAAAAGTAATGCTGGTTCTCACTGCCTCCTGGAACCCTTTCAAATGCCCCAGACAATTTGGCCCTCTCTGCTTTCCTGCGGACTCCATCCTCAAAAGCACCTGTTTTCGCTTTCGGCAGCCTCCGGAGCAAAAAAGACAAACGTCCAGCTTTTGCTGCCACAGCAAAGGTGCCAGCGGGGAAAAGTAATGCTGGTTCTCACTGCCTCCTGGAACCTGTTCAAATGCCCCAGACAATTTGGCCCTCTCTGCTTTCCTGCGGACTCCATCCTCAAAAGCACCTGTTTTCGCTTTCGGCAGCCTCCGGAGCAAAAAAGACAAACGTCCAGCTTTTGCTGCCACAACAAAGGTTCCAGCGGGGAAAAGTAATGCTGGTTCTCACTGCCTCCTGGAACTCCTTCAAATGCCCCAGACAGTTTGGCTCTCTCTGCTTTCCTGCGGACTCCATCCTCAAAAGCACCTGTTTTCGCTTTCGGCAACCTCCGGAGCAAAAAAGACAAACGTCCAGCTTTTGCTGCCACAGCAAAGGTGCCAGCGGGGAAAAGTAATGCTCGTTCTCACTGCCTCCTGGAACCCTTTCAAATGCCACAGACAATTTGGCCCTCTCTGCTTTCCTGCGGACTCCATCCTCAAAAGCACCTGTTTTCGCTTTCGGCAGCCTCCGGAGCAAAAAAGACAAACGTCCAGCTTTTGCTGCCACAGCAAAGGTGCCAGCGGGGAAAAGTAATGCTGGTTCTCACTGCCTCCTGGAACCCTTTCAAATGCCCCTGACAATTAAGCCCTCTCTGCTTTCCTGCGGACTCTATCCTCAAAAGCGCCTTTTTTCACTTTTGGCGCCCTCCGGTGGTAAAAAGACAAACGTCCAGCTTTTGCTGCCACAGCAAAGGTGCCAGCGGGGAAAAGTGATGCTGGTTCTCACTGCCTCCTGGAACTTTTTCAAATGCCACAGACAATTTGGCCCTCTCTGCTTTCCTGCGGACTCCATCCTCAAAAGCACCTATTTTCGCTTTCGGCAGCCTCCGGAGCAAAAAAGACAAACGTCCAGCTTTTGCTGCCACAGCAAAGGTGCCAGCGGGGAAAAGTAATGCTGGTTCTCACTGCCTCCTGGAACTCCTTCAAATGCCCCAGACAATTTGGCCCTCTCTGCTTTCTTGCGGACTCCATCCTCAAAAGCACCTGTTTTCGCTTTCGGCAGCCTCCGGAGCAAAAAAGACAAACGTCCAGCTTTTGCTGCCACAACAAAGGTGCCAGCGGGGAAAAGTAATGCTGGTTCTCACTGCCTCCTGGAACTCCTTCAAATGCCCCAGACAATTTGGCTCTCTCTGCTTTCCTGCGGACTCCATCCTCAAAAGCACCTGTTTTCGCTTTCGGCAGCCTCCGGAGCAAAAAAGACAAACGTCCAGCTTTTGCTGCCACAACAAAGGTGCCAGCGGGGAAAAGTAATGCTGGTTCTCACTGCCTCCTGGAACCTCTTCAAATGCCACAGACAATTTGGCTCTCTCTGCTTTCCTGCGGACTCCATCCTCAAAAGCACCTGTTTTCGCTTTCGGCAACCTCCGGAGCAAAAAAGACAAACGTCCAGCTTTTGCTGCCACAGCAAAGGTGCCAGCGGGGAAAAGTAATGCTGGTTCTCACTGCCTCCTGGAACCCTTTCAAATGCCACAGACAATTTGGCCCTCTCTGCTTTCCTGCGGACTCCATCCTCAAAAGCACCTGTTTTCGCTTTCGGCAGCCTCCGGAGCAAAAAAGACAAACGTCCAGCTTTTGCTGCCACAGCAAAGGTGCCAGCGGGGAAAAGTAATGCTGGTTCTCACTGCCTCCTGGAACCCTTTCAAATACCCCAGACAATTTGGCCCTCTCTGCTTTCCTGCGGACTCCATCCTCAAAAGCACCTGTTTTCGCTTTCGGCAGCCTCCGGAGCAAAAAAGACAAACGTCCAGCTTTTGCTGCCACAGCAAAGGTGCCAGCGGGGAAAAGTAATGCTGGTTCTCACTGCCTCCTGGAACCCTTTCAAATGCCACAGACAATTTGGCCCTCTCTGCTTTCCTGCGGACTCCATCCTCAAAAGAACCTATTTTCCCTTTCGGCAGCCTCCGGAGCAAAAAAGACAAACGTCCAGCTTTTGCTGCCACAGCAAAGGTGCCAGCGGGGAAAAGTAATGCTGGTTCTCACTGCCTCCTGGAACTCCTTCAAATGCCACAGACAATTTGGCTCTCTCTGCTTTCCTGCGGACTCCATCCTCAAAAGCACCTGTTTTCGCTTTCGGCAGCCTCCGGAGCAAAAAAGACAAACGTCCAGCTTTTGCTGCCACAGCAAAGGTGCCAGCGGGGAAAAGTAATGCTGGTTCTCACTGCCTCCTGGAACCCTTTCAAATGCCACAGACAATTTGGCCCTCTCTGCTTTCCTGCGGACTCCATCCTCAAAAGCACCTGTTTTCGCTTTCGGCAGCCTCCGGAGCAAAAAAGACAAACGTCCAGCTTTTGCTGCCACAGCAAAGGTGCCAGCGGGGAAAAGTAATGCTGGTTCTCACTGCCTCCTGGAACCTCTTCAAATGCCACAGACAATTTGGCCCTCTCTGCTTTCCTGCGGACTCCATCCTCAAAAGCACCTGTTTTCGCTTTCGGCAACCTCCGGAGCAAAAAAGACAAACGTCCAGCTTTTGCTGCCACAGCAAAGGTGCCAGCGGGGAAAAGTAATGCTGGTTCTCACTGCCTCCTGGAACCTGTTCAAATGCCCCAGACAATTTGGCCCTCTCTGCTTTCCTGCGGACTCCATCCTCAAAAGCACCTGTTTTCGCTTTCGGCAGCCTCCGGAGCAAAAAAGACAAACGTCCAGCTTTTGCTGCCACAGCAAAGGTGCCAGCGGGGAAAAGTAATGCTCGTTCTCACTGCCTCCTGGAACCCTTTCAAATGCCACAGACAATTTGGCCCTCTCTGCTTTCCTGCGGACTCCATCCTCAAAAGCACCTGTTTTCGCTTTCGGCAGCCTCCGGAGCAAAAAAGACAAACGTCCAGCTTTTGCTGCCACAGCAAAGGTGCCAGCGGGGAAAAGTAATGCTGGTTCTCACTGCCTCCTGGAACCCTTTCAAATGCCCCTGACAATTAAGCCCTCTCTGCTTTCCTGCGGACTCTATCCTCAAAAGCGCCTTTTTTCACTTTCGGCGCCCTCTGGTGGTAAAAAGACAAACGTCCAGCTTTTGCTGCCACAGCAAAGGTGCCAGCGGGGAAAAGTGATGCTGGTTCTCACTGCCTCCTGGAACTTTTTCAAATGCCACAGACAATTTGGCCCTCTCTGCTTTCCTGCGGACTCCATCCTCAAAAGCACCTATTTTCGCTTTCGGCAGCCTCCGGAGCAAAAAAGACAAACGTCCAGCTTTTGCTGCCACAGCAAAGGTGCCAGCGGGGAAAAGTAATGCTCGTTCTCACTGCCTCCTGGAACCTGTTCAAATGCCCCAGACAATTTGGCCCTCTCTGCTTTCCTGCGGACTCCATCCTCAAAAGCACCTGTTTTCGCTTTCGGCAGCCTCCGGAGCAAAAAAGACAAACGTCCAGCTTTTGCTGCCACAACAAAGGTGCCAGCGGGGAAAAGTAATGCTGGTTCTCACTGCCTCCTGGAACTCCTTCAAATGCCCCAGACAATTTGGCTCTCTCTGCTTTCCTGCGGACTCCATCCTCAAAAGCACCTGTTTTCGCTTTCGGCAGCCTCCGGAGCAAAAAAGACAAACGTCCAGCTTTTGCTGCCACAGCAAAGGTGCCAGCGGGGAAAAGTAATGCTGGTTCTCACTGCCTCCTGGAACCTCTTCAAATGCCACAGACATTTTGGCTCTCTCTGCTTTCCTGCGGACTCCATCCTCAAAAGCACCTGTTTTCGCTTTCGGCAACCTCCGGAGCAAAAAAGACAAACGTCCAGCTTTTGCTGCCACAGCAAAGGTGCCAGCGGGGAAAAGTAATGCTGGTTCTCACTGCCTCCTGGAACCCTTTCAAATGCCACAGACAATTTGGCCCTCTCTGCTTTCCTGCGGACTCCATCCTCAAAAGCACCTGTTTTCGCTTTCGGCAGCCTCCGGAGCAAAAAAGACAAACGTCCAGCTTTTGCTGCCACAGCAAAGGTGCCAGCGGGGAAAAGTAATGCTGGTTCTCACTGCCTCCTGGAACCCTTTCAAATACCCCAGACAATTTGGCCCTCTCTGCTTTCCTGCGGACTCCATCCTCAAAAGCACCTGTTTTCGCTTTCGGCAGCCTCCGGAGCAAAAAAGACAAACGTCCAGCTTTTGCTGCCACAGCAAAGGTGCCAGCGGGGAAAAGTAATGCTGGTTCTCACTGCCTCCTGGAACCCTTTCAAATGCCACAGACAATTTGGCCCTCTCTGCTTTCCTGCGGACTCCATCCTCAAAAGAACCTATTTTCCCTTTCGGCAGCCTCCGGAGCAAAAAAGACAAACGTCCAGCTTTTGCTGCCACAGCAAAGGTGCCAGCGGCGAAAAGTAATGCTGGTTCTCACTGCCTCCTGGAACTCCTTCAAATGCCCCAGACAATTTGGCTCTCTCTGCTTTCCTGCGGACTCCATCCTCAAAAGCACCTGTTTTCGCTTTCGGCAGCCTCCGGAGCAAAAAAGACAAACGTCCAGCTTTTGCTGCCACAGCAAAGGTGCCAGCGGGGAAAAGTAATGCTGGTTCTCACTGCCTCCTGGAACCTCTTCAAATGCCCCAGACAATTTGGCCCTCTCTGCTTTCCTGCGGACTCCATCCTCAAAAGCACCTGTTTTCGCTTTCGGCAACCTCCGGAGCAAAAAAGACAAACGTCCAGCTTTTGCTGCCACAGCAAAGGTGCCAGCGGGGAAAAGTAATGCTGGTTCTCACTGCCTCCTGGAACCCTTTCAAATGCCACAGACAATTTGGCCCTCTCTGCTTTCCTGCGGACTCCATCCTCAAAAGCACCTGTTTTCGCTTTCGGCAGCCTCCGGAGCAAAAAAGACAAACGTCCAGCTTTTGCTGCCACAGCAAAGGTGCCAGCGGGGAAAAGTAATGCTGGTTCTCACTGCCTCCTGGAACCTCTTCAATTGCCACAGACAATTTGGCCCTCTCCGCTTTCCTGCGGACTCCATCCTCAAAAGCACCTGTTTTCGCTTTCGGCAACCTCCGGAGCAAAAAAGACAAACGTCCAGCTTTTGCTGCCACAGCAAAGGTGCCAGCGGGGAAAAGTAATGCTGGTTCTCACTGCCTCCTGGAACCTGTTCAAATGCCCCAGACAATTTGGCCCTCTCTGCTTTCCTGCGGACTCCATCCTCAAAAGCACCTGTTTTCGCTTTCGGCAGCCTCCGGAGCAAAAAAGACAAACGTCCAGCTTTTGCTGCCACAACAAAGGTGCCAGCGGGGAAAAGTAATGCTGGTTCTCACTGCCTCCTGGAACTCCTTCAAATGCCCCAGACAATTTGGCTCTCTCTGCTTTCCTGCGGACTCCATCCTCAAAAGCACCTGTTTTCGCTTTCGGCAGCCTCCGGAGCAAAAAAGACAAACGTCCAGCTTTTGCTGCCACAGCAAACGTGCCAGCGGGGAAAAGTAATGCTGGTTCTCACTGCCTCCTGGAACCTCTTCAAATGCCACAGACATTTTGGCCCTCTCTGCTTTCCTGCGGACTCCATCCTCAAAAGCACCTGTTTTCGCTTTCGGCAGCCTCCGGAGCAAAAAAGACAAACGTCCAGCTTTTGCTGCCACAGCAAAGGTGCCAGCGGGGAAAAGTAATGCTGGTTCTCACTGCCTCCTGGAACCCTTTCAAATACCCCAGACAATTTGGCCCTCTCTGCTTTCCTGCGGACTCCATCCTCAAAAGCACCTGTTTTCGCTTTCGGCAGCCTCCGGAGCAAAAAAGACAAACGTCCAGCTTTTGCTGCCACAGCAAAGGTGCCAGCGGGGAAAAGTAATGCTGGTTCTCACTGCCTCCTGGAACCCTTTCAAATGCCCCAGACAATTTGGCTCTCTCTGCTTTCCTGCGGACTCCATCCTCAAAAGCACCTGTTTTCGCTTTCGGCAGCCTCCGGAGCAAAAAAGACAAACGTCCAGCTTTTGCTGCCACAGCAAAGGTGCCAGCGGGGAAAAGTAATGCTGGTTCTCACTGCCTCCTGGAACCTCTTCAAATGCCACAGACATTTTGGCCCTCTCTGCTTTCCTGCGGACTCCATCCTCAAAAGCACCTGTTTTCGCTTTTGGCAACCTCCGGAGCAAAAAAGACAAACGTCCAGCTTTTGCTGCCACAGCAAAGGTGCCAGCGGGGAAAAGTAATGCTGGTTCTCACTGCCTCCTGGAACCCTTTCAAATGCCCCAGACAATTTGGCCCTCTCTGCTTTCCTGCGGACTCCATCCTCAAAAGCAGCTGTTTTCGCTTTCGGCAGCCTCCGGAGCAAAAAAGACAAACGTCCAGCTTTTGCTGCCACAGCAAAGGTGCCAGCGGGGAAAAGTAATGCTGGTTCTCACTGCCTCCTGGAACCTGTTCAAATGCCCCAAACAATTTGGCTCTCTCTGCTTTCCTGCGGACTCCATCCTCAAAAGCACCTGTTTTCGCTTTCGGCAGCCTCCGGAGCAAAAAAGACAAACGTCCAGCTTTTGCTGCCACAGCAAAGGTGCCAGCGGGGAAAAGTAATGCTGGTTCTCACTGCCTCCTGGAACCCTTTCAAATGCCACAGACAATTTGGCCCTCTCTGCTTTCCTGCGGACTCCATCCTCAAAAGCACCTGTTTTCGCTTTCGGCAGCCTCCGGAGCAAAAAAGACAAACGTCCAGCTTTTGCTGCCACAGCAAAGGTGCCAGCGGGGAAAAGTAATGCTGGTTCTCACTGCCTCCTGGAACCCTTTCAAATGCCCCAGACAATTTGGCCCTCTCTGCTTTCCTGCGGACTCCATCCTCAAAAGCACCTGTTTTCGCTTTCGGCAACCTCCGGAGCAAAAAAGACAAACGTCCAGCTTTTGCTGCCACAGCAAAGGTGCCAGCGGGGAAAAGTAATGCTGGTTCTCACTGCCTCCTGGAACCCTTTCAAATGCCACAGACAATTTGGCCCTCTCTGCTTTCCTGCGGACTCCATCCTCAAAAGCACCTGTTTTCGCTTTCGGCAGCCTCCGGAGCAAAAAAGACAAACGTCCAGCTTTTGCTGCCACAGCAAAGGTGCCAGCGGGGAAAAGTAATGCTGGTTCTCACTGCCTCCTGGAACCCTTTCAAATGCCCCAGACAATTTGGCTCTCTCTGCTTTCCTGAGGACTCCATCCTCAAAAGCACCTGTTTTCGCTTTCGGCAGCCTCCGGAGCAAAAAAGACAAACGTCCAGCTTTTGCTGCCACAGCAAACGTGCCAGCGGGGAAAAGTAATGCTGGTTCTCACTGCCTCCTGGAACCTCTTCAAATGCCACAGACATTTTGGCCCTCTCTGCTTTCCTGCGGACTCCATCCTCAAAAGCACCTGTTTCCGCTTTTGGCAACCTCCGGAGCAAAAAAGACAAACGTCCAGCTTTTGCTGCCACAGCAAAGGTGCCAGCGGGGAAAAGTAATGCTGGTTCTCACTGCCTCCTGGAACCCTTTCAAATGCCCCAGACAATTTGGCCCTCTCTGCTTTCCTGCGGACTCCATCCTCAAAAGCACCTGTTTTCGCTTTCGGCAGCCTCCGGAGCAAAAAAGACAAACGTCCAGCTTTTGCTGCCACAGCAAAGGTGCCAGCGGGGAAAAGTAATGCTGGTTCTCACTGCCTCCTGGAACCCTTTCAAATGCCCCTGACAATTTGGCCCTCTCTGCTTTACTGCGGACTCCATCCTCAAAAGCACCTGTTTTCGCTTTCGGCAGCCTCCGGAGCAAAAAAGACAAACGTCCAGCTTTTGCTGCCACAGCAAAGGTGCCAGCGGGGAAAAGTAATGCTGGTTCTCACTGCCTCCTGGAACCCTTTCAAATGCCACAGACAATTTGGCCCTCTCTGCTTTCCTGCGGACTCCATCCTCAAAAGCACCTGTTTTCGCTTTCGGCAGCCTCCGGAGCAAAAAAGACAAACGGCCAGCTTTTGCTGCCACAGCAAAGGTGCCAGCTGGGAAAAGTAATGCTGGTTCTCACTGCCTCCTGGAACCCTTTCAAATGCCACAGACAATTTGGCCCTCTCTGCTTTCCTGCGGACTCCATCCTCAAAAGAACCTATTTTCCCTTTCGGCAGCCTCCGGAGCAAAAAAGACAAACGTCCAGCTTTTGCTGCCACAGCAAAGGTGCCAGCGGGGAAAAGTAATGCTCGTTCTCACTGCCTCCTGGAACCCTTTCAAATGCCACAGACAATTTGGCCCTCTCTGCTTTCCTGCGGACTCCATCCTCAAAAGCACCTGTTTTCGCTTTCGGCAGCCTCCGGAGCAAAAAAGACAAACGTCCAGCTTTTGCTGCCACAGCAAAGGTGCCAGCGGGGAAAAGTAATGCTGGTTCTCACTGCCTCCTGGAACTCCTTCAAATGCCCCAGACAATTTGGCTCTCTCTGCTTTCCTGCGGACTCCATCCTCAAAAGCACCTGTTTTCGCTTTCGGCAGCCTCCGGAGCAAAAAAGACAAACGTCCAGCTTTTGCTGCCACAGCAAAGGTGCCAGCGGGGAAAAGTAATGCTGGTTCTCACTGCCTCCTGGAACCTCTTCAAATGCCACAGACATTTTGGCCCTCTCTGCTTTCCTGCGGACTCCATCCTCAAAAGCACCTGTTTTCGCTTTCGGCAACCTCCGGAGCAAAAAAGACAAACGTCCAGCTTTTGCTGTCACAGCAAAGGTGCCAGCGGGGAAAAGTAATGCTGGTTCTCACTGCCTCCTGGAACCCTTTCAAATGCCACAGACAATTTGGCTCTCTCTGCTTTCCTGCGGACTCCATCCTCAAAAGCACCTGTTTTCGCTTTCGGCAGCCTCCGGAGCAAAAAAGACAAACGTCCAGCTTTTGCTGCCACAGCAAAGGTGCCAGCGGGGAAAAGAGATGCTGGTTCTCACTGCCTCCTGGAACTCCTTCAAATGCCCCAGACAATTTGGCTCTCTCTGCTTTCCTGCGGACTCCATCCTCAAAAGCACCTGTTTTCGCTTTCGGCAACCTCCGGAGCAAAAAAGACAAACGTCCAGGTTTTGCTGCCACAGCAAAGGTGCCAGCGGGGAAAAGAGATGCTGGTTCTCACTGCCTCCTGGAACTCCTTCAAATGCCCCAGACAATTTGGCTCTCTCTGCTTTCCTGCGGACTCCATCCTCAAAAGCACCTGTTTTCGCTTTCGGCAGCCTCCGGAGCAAAAAAGACAAACGTCCAGCTTTTGCTGCCACAGCAAAGGTGCCAGCGGGGAAAAGTAAAGCTGGTTCTCACTGCCTCATGGAACCTCTTCAAATGCCACAGACAATTTGGCCCTCTCTGCTTTCCTGCGGACTCCATCCTCAAAAGCACCTGTTTTCGCTTTCGGCAGCCTCCGGAGCAAAAAAGACAAACGTCCAGCTTTTGCTGCCACAGCACAGGTGCCAGCGGGGAAAAGTAATGCTGGTTCTCACTGCCTCCTGGAACCCTTTCAAATGCCACAGACAATTTGGCCCTCTCTGCTTTCCTGCGGACTCCATCCTCAAAAGCACCTGTTTTCGCTTTCGGCAGCCTCCAGAGCAAAAAAGAAAAACGTCCAGCTTTTGCTGCCACAACAAAGGTGCCAGCGGGGAAAAGTAATGCTGGTTCTCACTGCCTCCTGGAACCCTTTCAAATGCCACAGACAATTTGGCCCTCTCTGCTTTCCTGCGGACTCTATCCTCAAAAGCACCTGTTTTCGCTTTCGGCAGCCTCCGGAGCAAAAAAGACAAACGTCCAGCTTTTGCTGCCACAGCAAAGGTGCCAGCGGGGAAAAGTAATGCTGGTTCTCACTACCTCCTTGAACCCTTTCAAATGCCACAGACAATTTGGCCCTCTCTGCTTTCCTGCGGACTCCATCCTCAAAAGCACCTGTTTTCGCTTTTGGCAACCTCCGGAGCAAAAAAGACAAACGTCCAGCTTTTGCTGCCACAGCAAAGGTGCCAGCGGGGAAAAGTAATGCTGGTTCTCACTGCCTCCTGGAACCCTTTCAAATGCCCCAGACAATTTGGCCCTCTCTGCTTTCCTGCGGACTCCATCCTCAAAAGCACCTGTTTTCGCTTTCGGCAGCCTCCGGAGCAAAAAAGACAAACGTCCAGCTTTTGCTGCCACAGCAAAGGTGCCAGCGGGGAAAAGTAATGCTGGTTCTCACTGCCTCCTGGAACCTCTTCAAATGCCCCAGACAATTTGGCCCTCTCTGCTTTCCTGCGGACTCCATCCTCAAAAGCACCTGTTTTCGCTTTTGGCAACCTCCGGAGCAAAAAAGACAAACGTCCAGCTTTTGCTGCCACAGCAAAGGTGCCAGCGGGGAAAAGTAATGCTGGTTCTCACTGCCTCCTGGAACCCTTTCAAATGCCACAGACAATTTGGCCCTCTCTGCTTTCCTGCGGACTCCATCCTCAAAAGCACCTGTTTTCGCTTTCGGCAGCCTCCAGAGCAAAAAAGACAAACGTCCAGCTTTTGCTGCCACAACAAAGGTGCCAGCGGGGAAAAGTAATGCTGGTTCTAACTGCCTCCTGGAACCCTTTCAAATGCCCCAGACAATTTGGCCCTCTCTGCTTTCCTGCGGACTCTATCCTCAAAAGCACCTGTTTTCGCTTTCAGCAGCCTCCGGAGCAAAAAAGACAAACGTCCAGCTTTTGCTGCCACAGCAAAGGTGCCAGCGGGGAAAAGTAATGCTGGTTCTCACTACCTCCTTGAACCCTTTCAAATGCCCCAGACAATTTGGCCCTCTCTGCTTTCCTGCGGACTCCATCCTCAAAAGCACCTGTTTTCGCTTTCGGCAACCTCCGGAGCAAAAAAGACAAACGTCCAGCTTTTGCTGCCACAGCAAAGGTGCCAGCGGGGAAAAGTAATGCTGGTTCTCACTGCCTCCTGGAACCTCTTCAAATGCCCCAGACAATTTGGCCCTCTCTGCTTTCCTGCGGACTCCATCCTCAAAAGCACCTGTTTTCGCTTTTGGCAACCTCCGGAGCAAAAAAGACAAACGTCCAGCTTTTGCTGCCACAGCAAAGGTGCCAGCGGGGAAAAGTAATGCTCGTTCTCACTGCCTCCTGGAACCCTTTCAAATGCCACAGACAATTTGGCCCTCTCTGCTTTCCTGCGGACTCCATCCTCAAAAGCACCTGTTTTCGCTTTCGGCAGCCTCCGGAGCAAAAAAGACAAACGTCCAGCTTTTGCTGCCACAGCAAAGGTGCCAGCGGGGAAAAGTAATGCTGGTTCTCACTGCCTCCTGGAACCTCTTCAAATGCCCCAGACAATTTGGCCCTCTCTGCTTTCCTGCGGACTCCATCCTCAAAAGCACCTGTTTTCGCTTTTGGCAACCTCCGGAGCAAAAAAGACAAACGTCCAGCTTTTGCTGCCACAGCAAAGGTGCCAGCGGGGAAAAGTAATGCTCGTTCTCACTGCCTCCTGGAACCCTTTCAAATGCCACAGACAATTTGGCCCTCTCTGCTTTCCTGCGGACTCCATCCTCAAAAGCACCTGTTTTCGCTTTCGGCAGCCTCCGGAGCAAAAAAGACAAACGTCCAGCTTTTGCTGCCACAGCAAAGGTGCCAGCGGGGAAAAGTAATGCTGGTTCTCACTGCCTCCTGGAACCCTTTCAAATGCCCCTGACAATTTGGCTCTCTCTGCTTTCCTGCGGACTCTATCCTCAAAAGCTCCTTTTTTCACTTTCGGCGCCCTCCTGTGGTAAAAAGACAAACGTCCAGCTTTTGCTGCCACAGCAAAGGTGCCAGCGGGGAAAAGTAATGCTGGTTCTCACTGCCTCCTGGAACTCTTTCAAATGCCACAGACAATTTGGCCCTCTCTGCTTTCCTGCGGACTCCATCCTCAAAAGCACCTATTTTCGCTTTCAGCAGCCTCCGGAGCAAAAAAGACAAACGTCCAGCTTTTGCTGCCACAGCAAAGGTGCCAGCGGGGAAAAGTAATGCTGGTTCTCACTGCCTCCTGGAACCCTTTCAAATGCCACAGACAATTTGGCCCTCTCTGCTTTCCTGCGGACTCCATCCTCAAAAGCACCTGTTTTCGCTTTCGGCAGCCTCCGGAGCAAAAAAGACAAACGTCCAGCTTTTGCTGCCACAGCAAAGGTGCCAGCGGGGAAAAGTAATGCTGGTTCTCACTGCCTCCTGGAACCCTTTCAAATGCCCCTGACAATTTGGCTCTCTCTGCTTTCCTGCGGACTCTATCCTCAAAAGCTCCTTTTTTCACTTTCGGCGCCCTCCGGTGGTAAAAAGACAAACGTCCAGCTTTTGCTGCCACAGCAAAGGTGCCAGCGGGGAAAAGTAATGCTGGTTCTCACTGCCTCCTGGAACTCTTTCAAATGCCACAGACAATTTGGCCCTCTCTGCTTTCCTGCGGACTCCATCCTCAAAAGCACCTATTTTCGCTTTCAGCAGCCTCCGGAGCAAAAAAGACAAACGTCCAGCTTTTGCTGCCACAGCAAAGGTGCCAGCGGGGAAAAGTAATGCTGGTTCTCACTGCCTCCTGGAACCCTTTCAAATGCCACAGACAATTTGGCCCTTTCTGCTTTCCTGTGGACTCCATCCTCAAAAGCACCTGTTTTCGCTTTCGGCAGCCTCCGGAGCAAAAAAGACAAACGTCCAGCTTTTGCTGCCACAGCAAAGGTGCCAGCGGGGAAAAGTAATGCTGGTTCTCACTGCCTCCTGGAACCCTTTCAAATGCCACAGACAATTTGGCCCTCTCTGCTTTCCTGCGGACTCCATCCTCAAAAGCACCTATTTTTGCTTTCGGCGCCCTCCGGAGCAAAAAAGACAAACGTCCAGCTTTTGCTGCCACAACAAAGGTGCCAGCGGGGAAAAGTAATGCTGGTTCTCACTGCCTCCTGGAACCCTTTCAAATGCCACAGACAATTTGGCCCTCTCTGCTTTCCTGCGGACTCTAACCTCAAAAGCGCCTTTTTTCACTTTCGGCGCCCTCCGGAGCAAAAAAGACAAACGTCCAGCTTTTGCTGCCACAGCAAAGGTGCCAGCGGGGAAAAGTAATGCTGGTTCTCACTGCCTCCTGGAACCCTTTCAAATACCCCAGACAATTAAGCCCTCTCTGCTTTCCTGCTGACTCTATCCTCAAAAGCGCCTTTTTTCACTTTCGGCGCCCTCCGGTGGTAAAAAGACAAACGTCCAGCTTTTGCTGCCACAGCAAAGGTGCCAGCGGGGAAAAGTAATGCTGGTTCTCACTGCCTCCTGGAACCTCTTCAAATGCCCCAGACAATTTGGCCCTCTCTGCTTTCCTGCGGACTCCATCCTCAAAAGCACCTGTTTTCGCTTTTGGCAACCTCCGGAGCAAAAAAGACAAACGTCCAGCTTTTGCTGCCACAGCAAAGGTGCCAGCGGGGAAAAGTAATGCTCGTTCTCACTGCCTCCTGGAACCCTTTCAAATGCCCCAGACAATTTGGCCCTCTCTGCTTTCCTGCGGACTCCATCCTCAAAAGCACCTGTTTTCGCTTTCGGCAGCCTCCGGAGCAAAAAAGACAAACGTCCAGCTTTTGCTGCCACAGCAAAGGTGCCAGCGGGGAAAAGTAATGCTGGTTCTCACTGCCTCCTGGAACCCTTTCAAATGCCACAGACAATTTGGCCCTCTCTGCTTTCCTGCGGACTCCATCCTCAAAAGCACCTGTTTTAGCTTTCGGCAGCCTCCAGAGCAAAAAAGACAAACGTCCAGCTTTTGCTGCCACAACAAAGGTGCCAGCGGGGAAAAGTAATGCTGGTTCTCACTGCCTCCTGGAACCCTTTCAAATGCCCCAGACAATTTGGCCCTCTCTGCTTTCCTGCGGACTCTATCCTCAAAAGCACCTGTTTTCGCTTTCGGCAGCCTCCGGAGCAAAAAAGACAAACGTCCAGCTTTTGCTGCCACAGCAAAGGTGCCAGCGGGGAAAAGTAATGGTGGTTCTCACTACCTCCTTGAACCCTTTCAAATGCCACAGACAATTTGGCCCTCTCTGCTTTCCTGCGGACTCCATCCTCAAAAGCACCTGTTTTCGCTTTCGGCAACCTCCGGAGCAAAAAAGACAAACGTCCAGCTTTTGCTGCCACAGCAAAGGTGCCAGCGGGGAAAAGTAATGCTGGTTCTCACTGCCTCCTGGAACCCTTTCAAATGCCACAGACAATTTGGCCCTCTCTGCTTTCCTGCGGACTCCATCCTCAAAAGCACCTGTTTTCGCTTTCGGCAGCCTCCGGAGCAAAAAAGACAAACGTCCAGCTTTTGCTGCCACAGCAAAGGTGCCAGCGGGGAAAAGTAATGCTGGTTCTCACTGCTTCCTGGAACCTCTTCAAATGCCCCAGACAATTTGGCCCTCTCTGCTTTCCTGCGGACTCCATCCTCAAAAGCACCTGTTTTCGCTTTCGGCAGCCTCCGGAGCAAAAAAGACAAACGTCCAGCTTTTGCTGCCACAGCAAAGGTGCCAGCGGGGAAAAGTAATGCTGGTTCTCACTGCCTCCTGGAACCCTTTCAAATGCCCCTGACAATTTGGCTCTCTCTGCTTTCCTGCGGACTCTATCCTCAAAAGCTCCTTTTTTCACTTTCGGCGCCCTCCGGTGGTAAAAAGACAAACGTCCAGCTTTTGCTGCCACAGCAAAGGTGCCAGCGGGGAAAAGTAATGCTGGATCTCACTGCCTCCTGGAACTCTTTCAAATGCCACAGACAATTTGGCCCTCTCTGCTTTCCTGCGGACTCCATCCTCAAAAGCACCTATTTTCGCTTTCAGCAGCCTCCGGAGCAAAAAAGACAAACGTCCAGCTTTTGCTGCCACAGCAAAGGTGCCAGCGGGGAAAAGTAATGCTGGTTCTCACTGCCTCCTGGAACCCTTTCAAATGCCACAGACAATTTGGCCCTTTCTGCTTTCCTGTGGACTCCATCCTCAAAAGCACCTGTTTTCGCTTTCGGCAGCCTCCGGAGCAAAAAAGACAAACGTCCAGCTTTTGCTGCCACAGCAAAGGTGCCAGCGGGGAAAAGTAATGCTGGTTCTCACTGCCTCCTGGAACCCTTTCAAATGCCATAGACAATTTGGCCCTCTCTGCTTTCCTGCGGACTCCATCCTCAAAAGCACCTGTTTTCGCTTTCGGCAACCTCCGGAGCAAAAAAGACAAACGTCCAGCTTTTGCTGCCACAGCAAAGGTGCCAGCGGGGAAAAGTAATGCTGGTTCTCACTGCCTCCTGGAACCCTTTCAAATGCCACAGACAATTTGGCCCTCTCTGCTTTCCTGCGGACTCCATCCTCAAAAGCACCTATTTTTGCTTTCGGCGCCCTCCGGAGCAAAAAAGACAAACGTCCAGCTTTTGCTGCCACAACAAAGGTGCCAGCGGGGAAAAGTAATGCTGGTTCTCACTGCCTCCTGGAACCCTTTCAAATGCCACAGACAATTTGGCCCTCTCAGCTTTCCTGCGGACTCTAACCTCAAAAGCGCCTTTTTTCACTTTCGGCGCCCTCCGGAGCAAAAAAGACAAACGTCCAGCTTTTGCTGCCACAGCAAAGGTGCCAGCGGGGAAAAGTAATGCTGGTTCTCACTGCCTCCTGGAACCCTTTCAAATACCCCAGACAATTAAGCCCTCTCTGCTTTCCTGCTGACTCTATCCTCAAAAGCGCCTTTTTTCACTTTCGGCGCCCTCCGGTGGTAAAAAGACAAACGTCCAGCTTTTGCTGCCACAGCAAAGGTGCCAGCGGGGAAAAGTGATGCTGGTTCTCACTGCCTCCTGGAACTCTTTCAAATGCCACAGACAATTTGGCCCTCTCTGCTTTCCTGCGGACTCCATCCTCAAAAGCACCTATTTTCGCTTTCGGCAGCCTCCGGAGCAAAAAAGACAAACGTCCAGCTTTTGCTGCCACAGCAAAGGTGCCAGCGGGGAAAAGTAATGCTGGTTCTCACTGCCTCCTGGAACCTCTTCAAATGCCACAGACAATTTGGCCCTCTCTGCTTTCCTGCGGACTCCATCCTCAAAAGCACCTGTTTTCGCTTTCAGCAGCCTCCGGAGCAAAAAAGACAAACGTCCAGCTTTTGCTGCCACAGCAAAGGTGCCAGCGGGGAAAAGTAATGCTGGTTCTCACTGCCTCCTGGAACCCTTTCAAATGCCCCAGACAATTTGGCCCTCTCTGCTTTCCTGCGGACTCCATCCTCAAAAGCACCTGTTTTCGCTTTCGGCAGCGTCCGGAGCAAAAAAGACAAACGTCCAGCTTTTGCTGCCACAGCAAAGGTGCCAGCGGGGAAAAGTAATGCTGGTTCTCACTGCCTCCTGGAACCCTTTCAAATGCCACAGACAATTTGGCCCTCTCTGCTTTCCTGCGGACTCCATCCTCAAAAGCACCTATTTTCGCTTTCGGCAGCCTCCGGAGCAAAAAAGACAAACGTCCAGCTTTTGCTGCCACAGCAAAGGTGCCAGCGGGGAAAAGTAATGCTGGTTCTCACTGCCTCCTGGAACCCTTTCAAATGCCCCAGACAATTAAGCCCTCTCTGCTTTCCTGCGGACTCTATCCTCAAAAGCGCCTTTTTTCACTTTCGGCGCCCTCCGGTGGTAAAAAGACAAACGTCCAGCTTTTGCTGCCACAGCAAAGGTGCCAGCGGGGAAAAGTGATGCTGGTTCTCACTGCCTCCTGGAACTCTTTCAAATGCCACAGACAATTTGGCCCTCTCTGCTTTCCTGCGGACTCCATCCTCAAAAGCACCTGTTTTCGCTTTCGGCAACCTCCGGAGCAAAAAAGACAAACGTCCAGCTTTTGCTGCCACAGCAAAGGTGCCAGCGGGGAAAAGTAATGCTGGTTCTCACTGCCTCCTGGAACCCTTTCAAATGCCACAGACAATTTGGCCCTCTCTGCTTTCCTGTGGACTCCATCCTCAAAAGCACCTGTTTTCGCTTTCGGCAGCCTCCGGAGCAAAAAAGACAAACGTCCAGCTTTTGCTGCCACAGCAAAGGTGCCAGCGGGGAAAAGTAATGCTGGTTCTCACTGCCTCCTGGAACCCTTTCAAATGCCACAGACAATTTGGCCCTCTCTGCTTTCCTGCGGACTCCATCCTCAAAAGCACCTGTTTTCGCTTTCGGCAGCGTCCGGAGCAAAAAAGACAAACGTCCAGCTTTTGCTGCCACAGCAAAGGTGCCAGCGGGGAAAAGGAATGCTGGTTCTCACTGCCTCCTGGAACCTGTTCAAATGCCACAGACAATTTGGCCCTCTCTGCTTTCCTGCGGACTCCATCCTCAAAAGCACCTGTTTTCGCTTTCGGCAGCCTCCGGAGCAAAAAAGACAAACGTCCAGCTTTTGCTGCCACAGCAAAGGTGCCAGCGGGGAAAAGTAATGCTGGTTCTCACTGCCTCCTGGAACCCTTTCAAATGCCACAGACAATTTGGCCCTCTCTGCTTTCCTGCGGACTCCATCCTCAAAAGCACCTGTTTTCGCTTTCGGCAGCCTCCGGAGCAAAAAAGACAAACGTCCAGCTTTTGCTGCCACAGCAAAGGTGCCAGCGGGGAAAAGTAATGCTGGTTCTCACTGCCTCCTGGAACCCTTTCAAATGCCCCTGACAATTTGGCCCTCTCTGCTTTCCTGCGGACTCTATCCTCAAAAGCGCCTTTTTTCACTTTCGGCGCCCTCCGGTGGTAAAAAGAAAAACGTCCAGCTTTTGCTGCCACAGCAAAGGTGCCAGCGGGGAAAAGTAATGCTCGTTCTCACTGCCTCCTGGAACTCTTTCAAATGCCACAGACAATTTGGCCCTCTCTGCTTTCCTGCGGACTCCATCCTCAAAAGCACCTATTTTCGCTTTCGGCAACTTCCGGAGCAAAAAAGACAAACGTCCAGCTTTTGCTGCCACAGCAAAGGTGCCAGCGGGGAAAAGTAATGCTGGTTCTCACTGCCTCCTGGAACCCTTTCAAATGCCACAGACAATTTGGCCCTCTCTGCTTTCCTGCGGACTCCATCCTCAAAAGCACCTATTTTTGCTTTCGGCGCCCTCCGGAGCAAAAAAGACAAACGTCCAGCTTTTGCTGCCACAACAAAGGTGCCAACGGAGAAAAGTAATGCTGGTTCTCACTGCCTCCTGGAACCCTTTCAAATGCCACAGACAATTTGGCCCTCTCTGCTTTCCTGCGGACTCTAACCTCAAAAGCGCCTTTTTTCACTTTCGGCGCCCTCCGGAGCAAAAAAGACAAACGTCCAGCTTTTGCTGCCACAGCAAAGGTGCCAGCGGGGAAAAGTAATGCTGGTTCTCACTGCCTCCTGGAACCCTTTCAAATACCCCAGACAATTAAGCCCTCTCTGCTTTCCTGCTGACTCTATCCTCAAAAGCGCCTTTTTTCACTTTCGGCGCCCTCCGGTGGTAAAAAGACAAACGTCCAGCTTTTGCTGCCACAGCAAAGGTGCCAGCGGGGAAAAGTAATGCTGGTTCTCACTGCCTCCTGGAACCTCTTCAAATGCCCCAGACAATTTGGCCCTCTCTGCTTTCCTGCGGACTCCATCCGCAAAAGCACCTGTTTTCGCTTTTGGCAACCTCCGGAGCAAAAAAGACAAACGTCCAGCTTTTGCTGCCACAGCAAAGGTGCCAGCGGGGAAAAGTAATGCTGGTTCTCACTGCCTCCTGGAACCCTTTCAAATGCCACAGACAATTTGGCCCTCTCTGCTTTCCTGCGGACTCCATCCTCAAAAGCACCTGTTTTCGCTTTCGGCAGCCTCCGGAGCAAAAAAGACAAACGTCCAGCTTTTGCTGCCACAGCAAAGGTGCCAGCGGGGAAAAGTAATGCTGGTTCTCACTGCCTCCTGGAACCCTTTCAAATGCCCCAGACAATTTGGCCCTCTCTGCTTTCCTGCGGACTCCATCCTCAAAAGCACCTGTTTTCGCTTTCGGCAGCCTCCAGAGCAAAAAAGACAAACGTCCAGCTTTTGCTGCCACAGCAAAGGTGCCAGCGGGGAAAAGTAATGCTGGTTCTCACTGCCTCCTGGAACCCTTTCAAATGCCCCAGACAATTTGGCCCTCTCTGCTTTCCTGCGGACTCCATCCTCAAAAGCACCTGTTTTCGCTTTCGGCAGCCTCCGGAGCAAAAAAGACAAACGTCCAGCTTTTGCTGCCACAGCAAAGGTGCCAGCGGGGAAAAGTAATGCTGGTTCTCACTACCTCCTTGAACCCTTTCAAATGCCACAGACAATTTGGCCCTCTCTGCTTTCCTGCGGACTCCATCCTCAAAAGCACCTGTTTTCGCTTTCGGCAACCTCCGGAGCAAAAAAGACAAACGTCCAGCTTTTGCTGCCACAGCAAAGGTGCCAGCGGGGAAAAGTAATGCTGGTTCTCACTGCCTCCTGGAACCCTTTCAAATGCCACAGACAATTTGGCCCTCTCTGCTTTCCTGCGGACTCCATCCTCAAAAGCACCTGTTTTCGCTTTCGGCAGCCTCCGGAGCAAAAAAGACAAACGTCCAGCTTTTGCTGCCACAGCAAAGGTGCCAGCGGGGAAAAGTAATGCTGGTTCTCACTGCCTCCTGGAACCTCTTCAAATGCCCCAGACAATTTGGCCCTCTCTGCTTTCCTGCGGACTCCATCCTCAAAAGCACCTGTTTTCGCTTTTGGCAACCTCCGGAGCAAAAAAGACAAACGTCCAGCTTTTGCTGCCACAGCAAAGGTGCCAGCGGGGAAAAGTAATGCTCGTTCTCACTGCCTCCTGGAACCCTTTCAAATGCCCCAGACAATTTGGCCCTCTCTGCTTTCCTGCGGACTCCATCCTCAAAAGCACCTGTTTTCGCTTTCGGCAGCCTCCGGAGCAAAAAAGACAAACGTCCAGCTTTTGCTGCCACAGCAAAGGTGCCAGCGGGGAAAAGTAATGCTGGTTCTCACTGCCTCCTGGAACCCTTTCAAATGCCCCAGACAATTTGGCCCTCTCTGCTTTCCTGCGGACTCCATCCTCAAAAGCACCTGTTTTCGCTTTCGGCAGCCTCCGGAGCAAAAAAGACAAACGTCCAGCTTTTGCTGCCACAGCAAAGGTGCCAGCGGGGAAAAGTAATGCTGGTTCTCACTGCCTCCTGGAACCCTTTCAAATGCCCCTGACAATTTGGCTCTCTCTGCTTTCCTGCGGACTCTATCCTCAAAAGCTCCTTTTTTCACTTTCGGCGCCCTCCGGTGGTAAAAAGACAAACGTCCAGCTTTTGCTGCCACAGCAAAGGTGCCAGCGGGGAAAAGTAATGCTGGTTCTCACTGCCTCCTGGAACTCTTTCAAATGCCACAGACAATTTGGCCCTCTCTGCTTTCCTGCGGACTCCATCCTCAAAAGCACCTATTTTCGCTTTCAGCAGCCTCCGGAGCAAAAAAGACAAACGTCCAGCTTTTGCTGCCACAGCAAAGGTGCCAGCGGGGAAAAGTAATGCTGGTTCTCACTGCCTCCTGGAACCCTTTCAAATGACACAGACAATTTGGCCCTTTCTGCTTTCCTGTGGACTCCATCCTCAAAAGCACCTATTTTCCCTTTCGGCGCCCTCTGGAGCAAGAAAGACAAACGTCCAGCTTTTGCTGCCACAACAAAGGTGCCAGCGGGGAAAAGTAATGCTGGTTCTCACTGCCTCCTGGAACCCTTTCAAATACCCCAGACAATTAAGCCCTCTCTGCTTTCCTGCTGACTCTATCCTCAAGAGCGCCTTTTTTCACTTTCGGCGCCCTCCGGTGGTAAAAAGACAAACGTCCAGCTTTTGCTGCCACAGCAAAGGTGCCAGCGGGGAAAAGTGATGCTGGTTCTCACTGCCTCCTGGAACTCTTTCAAATGCCCCAGACAATTTGGCCCTCTCTGCTTTCCTGCGGACTCCATCCTCAAAAGCACCTATTTTCGCTTTCGGCAGCCTCCGGAGCAAAAAAGACAAACGTCCAGCTTTTGCTGCCACAGCAAAGGTGCCAGCGGGGAAAAGTAATGCTGGTTCTCACTGCCTCCTGGAACCCTTTCAAATGCCCCAGACAATTTGGCCCTCTCTGCTTTCCTGCGGACTCCATCCTCAAAAGCACCTGTTTTCGCTTTCAGCAGCCTCCGGAGCAAAAAAGACAAACGTCCAGCTTTTGCTGCCACAGCAAAGGTGCCAGCGGGGAAAAGTAATGCTGGTTCTCACTGCCTCCTGGAACCCTTTCAAATGCCCCAGACAATTTGGCCCTCTCTGCTTTCCTGCGGACTCCATCCTCAAAAGCACCTGTTTTCGCTTTCGGCAGCGTCCGGAGCAAAAAAGACAAACGTCCAGCTTTTGCTGCCACAGCAAAGGTGCCAGCGGGGAAAAGTAATGCTGGTTCTCACTGCCTCCTGGAACCCTTTCAAATGCCACAGACAATTTGGCCCTCTCTGCTTTCCTGCGGACTCCATCCTCAAAAGCACCTATTTTCGCTTTCGGCAGCCTCCGGAGCAAAAAAGACAAACGTCCAGCTTTTGCTGCCACAGCAAAGGTGCCAGCGGGGAAAAGTAATGCTGGTTCTCACTGCCTCCTGGAACCCTTTCAAATGCCCCAGACAATTAAGCCCTCTCTGCTTTCCTGCGGACTCTATCCTCAAAAGCGCCTTTTTTCACTTTCGGCGCCCTCCGGTGGTAAAAAGACAAACGTCCAGCTTTTGCTGCCACAGCAAAGGTGCCAGCGGGGAAAAGTAATGCTGGTTCTCACTGCCTCCTGGAACTCTTTCAAATGCCACAGACAATTTGGCCCTCTCTGCTTTCCTGCGGACTCCATCCTCAAAAGCACCTGTTTTCGCTTTCGGCAACCTCCGGAGCAAAAAAGACAAACGTCCAGCTTTTGCTGCCACAGCAAAGGTGCCAGCGGGGAAAAGTAATGCTGGTTCTCACTGCCTCCTGGAACCTGTTCAAATGCCCCAGACAATTTGGCCCTCTCTGCTTTCCTGCGGACTCAATCCTCAAAAGCACCTGTTTTCGCTTTCGGCAGCCTCCGGAGCAAAAAAGACAAACGGCCAGCTTTTGCTGCCTCAGCAAAGGTGCCAGCGGGGAAAAGTAATGCTGGTTCTCACTGCCTCCTGGAACCCTTTCAAATGCCCCAGACAATTTGGCCCTCTCTGCTTTCCTGCGGACTCCATCCTCAAAAGCACCTGTTTTCGCTTTCGGCAGCCTCCGGAGCAAAAAAGACAAACGTCCAGCTTTTGCTGCCACAGCAAAGGTGCCAGCGGGGAAAAGTAATGCTGGTTGTCACTGCCTCCTGGAACCCTTTCAAATGCCCCAGACAATTTGGCCCTCTCTGCTTTCCTGCGGACTCCATCCTCAAAAGCACCTGTTTTCGCTTTCGGCAGCCTCCGGAGCAAAAAAGACAAACGTCCAGCTTTTGCTGCCACAGCAAAGGTGCCAGTGGGGAAAAGTAATGCTGGTTCTCACTGCCTCCTGGAACCCTTTCAAATGCCCCTGACAATTTGGCCCTCTCTGCTTTCCTGCGGACTCTATCCTCAAAAGCGCCTTTTTTCACTTTCGGCGCCCTCCGGTGGTAAAAAGAAAAACGTCCAGCTTTTGCTGCCACAGCAAAGGTGCCAGCGGGGAAAAGTAATGCTGGTTCTCACTGCCTCCTGGAACTCTTTCAAATGCCACAGACAATTTGGCCCTCTCTGCTTTCCTGCGGACTCCATCCTCAAAAGCACCTATTTTCGCTTTCGGCAACTTCCGGAGCAAAAAAGACAAACGTCCAGCTTTTGCTGCCACAGCAAAGGTGCCAGCGGGGAAAAGTAATGCTGGTTCTCACTGCCTCCTGGAACCCTTTCAAATGCCCCAGACAATTAAGCCCTCTCTGCTTTCCTGCGGACTCCATCCTCAAAAGCACCTGTTTTCGCTTTCGGCAGCCTCCGGAGCAAAAAAGACAAACGTCCAGCTTTTGCTGCCACAGCAAAGGTGCCAGCGGGGAAAAGTAATGCTGGTTCTCACTGCCTCCTGGAACCTGTTCAAATGCCCCAGACAATTTGGCCCTCTCTGCTTTCCTGCGGACTCCATCCTCAAAAGCAGCTGTTTTCGCTTTCGGCAACCTCCGGAGCAAAAAAGACAAACGTCCAGCTTTTGCTGCCACAGCAAAGGTGCCAGCGGGGAAAAGTAATGCTGGTTCTCACTGCCTCCTGGAACCCTTTCAAATGCCACAGACAATTTGGCCCTCTCTGCTTTCCTGCGGACTCCATCCTCAAAAGCACCTGTTTTCGCTTTCGGCAGCCTCCGGAGCAAAAAAGACAAACGTCCAGCTTTTGCTGCCACAGCAAAGGTGCCAGCGGGGAAAAGTAATGCTGGTTCTCACTGCCTCCTGGAACCCTTTCAAATGCCACAGACAATTTGGCCCTCTCTGCTTTCCTGCGGACTCCATCCTCAAAAGAACCTATTTTCCCTTTCGGCGCCCTCCGGAGCAAAAAAGACAAACGTCCAGCTTTTGCTGCCACAGCAAAGGTGCCAGCGGGGAAAAGTAATGCTGGTTCTCACTGCCTCCTGGAACCCTTTCAAATGCCACAGACAATTTGGCCCTCTCTGCTTTCCTGCGGACTCCATCCTCAAAAGCACCTATTTTCGCTTTCGGCAGCCTCCGGAGCAAAAAAGACAAACGTCCAGCTTTTGCTGCCACAGCAAAGGTGCCAGCGGGGAAAAGTAATGCTGGTTCTCACTGCCTCCTGGAACCCTTTCAAATGCCCCAGACAATTAAGCCCTCTCTGCTTTCCTGCGGACTCTATCCTCAAAAGCGCCTTTTTTCACTTTCGGCGCCCTCCGGTGGTAAAAAGACAAACGTCCAGCTTTTGCTGCCACAGCAAAGGTGCCAGCGGGGAAAAGTGATGCTGGTTCTCACTGCCTCCTGGAACTCTTTCAAATGCCACAGACAATTTGGCCCTCTCTGCTTTCCTGTGGACTCCATCCTCAAAAGCACCTGTTTTCGCTTTCGGCAACCTCCGGAGCAAAAAAGACAAACGTCCAGCTTTTGCTGCCACAGCAAAGGTGCCAGCGGGGAAAAGTAATGCTGGTTCTCACTGCCTCCTGGAACCCTTTCAAATGCCACAGACAATTTGGCCCTCTCTGCTTTCCTGTGGACTCCATCCTCAAAAGCACCTGTTTTCGCTTTCGGCAGCCTCCGGAGCAAAAAAGACAAACGTCCAGCTTTTGCTGCCACAGCAAAGGTGCCAGCGGGGAAAAGTAATGCTGGTTCTCACTGCCTCCTGGAACCCTTTCAAATGCCACAGACAATTTGGCCCTCTCTGCTTTCCTGCGGACTCCATCCTCAAAAGCACCTGTTTTCGCTTTCGGCAGCCTCCGGAGCAAAAAAGACAAACGTCCAGCTTTTGCTGCCACAACAAAGGTGCCAGCGGGGAAAAGGAATGCTGGTTCTCACTGCCTCCTGGAACCCTTTCAAATGCCCCAGACAATTTGGCCCTCTCTGCTTTCCTGCGGACTCCATCCTCAAAAGCACCTGTTTTCGCTTTCGGCAGCCTCCGGAGCAAAAAAGACAAACGGCCAGCTTTTGCTGCCTCAGCAAAGGTGCCAGCGGGGAAAAGTAATGCTGGTTCTCACTGCCTCCTGGAACCCTTTCAAATGCCCCAGACAATTTGGCCCTCTCTGCTTTCCTGCGGACTCCATCCTCAAAAGCAGCTGTTTTCGCTTTCGGCAGCCTCCGGAGCAAAAAAGACAAACGTCCAGCTTTTGCTGCCACAGCAAAGGTGCCAGCGGGGAAAAGTAATGCTGGTTCTCACTGCCTCCTGGAACCCTTTCAAATGCCCCAGACAATTTGGCCCTCTCTGCTTTCCTGCGGACTCCATCCTCAAAAGCACCTGTTTTCGCTTTCGGCAGCCTCCGGAGCAAAAAAGACAAACGTCCAGCTTTTGCTGCCACAGCAAAGGTGCCAGTGGGGAAAAGTAATGCTGGTTCTCACTGCCTCCTGGAACCCTTTCAAATGCCCCTGACAATTTGGCCCTCTCTGCTTTCCTGCGGACTCTATCCTCAAAAGCGCCTTTTTTCACTTTCGGCGCCCTCCGGTGGTAAAAAGAAAAACGTCCAGCTTTTGCTGCCACAGCAAAGGTGCCAGCGGGGAAAAGTAATGCTGGTTCTCACTGCCTCCTGGAACCCTTTCAAATGCCCCAGACAATTTGGCCCTCTCTGCTTTCCTGCGGACTCCATCCTCAAAAGCACCTATTTTCGCTTTCGGCAACTTCCGGAGCAAAAAAGACAAACGTCCAGCTTTTGCTGCCACAGCAAAGGTGCCAGCGGGGAAAAGTAATGCTGGTTCTCACTGCCTCCTGGAACCCTTTCAAATGCCACAGACAATTTGGCCCTCTCTGCTTTCCTGCGGACTCCATCCTCAAAAGCACCTGTTTTCGCTTTCGGCAGCCTCCGGAGCAAAAAAGACAAACGTCCAGCTTTTGCTGCCACAGCAAAGGTGCCAGCGGGGAAAAGTAATGCTGGTTCTCACTGCCTCCTGGAACCCCTTCAAATGCCCCAGACAATTTGGCCCTCTCTGCTTTCCTGCGGACTCCATCCTCAAAAGCACCTGTTTTCGCTTTCGGCAACCTCCGGAGCAAAAAAGACAAACGTCCAGCTTTTGCTGCCACAGCAAAGGTGCCAGCGGGGAAAAGTAATGCTGGTTCTCACTGCCTCCTGGAACCCTTTCAAATGCCACAGACAATTTGGCCCTCTCTGCTTTCCTGCGGACTCCATCCTCAAAAGCACCTGTTTTCGCTTTCGGCAGCCTCCGGAGCAAAAAAGACAAACGTCCAGCTTTTGCTGCCACAGCAAAGGTGCCAGCGGGGAAAAGTAATGCTGGTTCTCACTGCCTCCTGGAACCCTTTCAAATACCACAGACAATTTGGCCCTCTCTGCTTTCCTGCGGACTCCATCCTCAAAAGAACCTATTTTCCCTTTCGGCGCCCTCCGGAGCAAAAAAGACAAACGTCCAGCTTTTGCTGCCACAGCAAAGGTGCCAGCGGGGAAAAGTAATGCTGGTTCTCACTGCCTCCTGGAACCCTTTCAAATGCCACAGACAATTTGTCCCTCTCTGCTTTCCTGCGGACTCCATCCTCAAAAGCACCTGTTTTCGCTTTCGGCAGCCTCCGGAGCAAAAAAGACAAACGTCCAGCTTTTGCTGCCACAGCAAAGGTGCCAGCGGGGAAAAGTAATGCTGGTTCTCACTGCCTCCTGGAACTCCTTCAAATGCCCCAGACAATTTGGCTCTCTCTGCTTTCCTGCGGACTCCATCCTCAAAAGCACCTGTTTTCGCTTTCGGCAGCCTCCGGAGTAAAAAAGACAAACGTCCAGCTTTTGCTGCCACAGCAAACGTGCCAGCGGGGAAAAGTAATGCTGGTTCTCACTGCCTCCTGGAAACTCTTCAAATGCCACAGACATTTTGGCCCTCTCTGCTTTCCTGCGGACTCCATCCTCAAAAGCACCTGTTTTCGCTTTCGGCAACCTCCGGAGCAAAAAAGACAAACGTCCAGCTTTTGCTGCCACAGCAAAGGTGCCAGCGGGGAAAAGTAATGCTGGTTCTCACTGCCTCCTGGAACCCTTTCAAATGCCACAGACAATTTGGCCCTCTCTGCTTTCCTGCGGACTCCATCCTCAAAAGCACCTGTTTTCGCTTTCGGCAGCGTCCGGAGCAAAAAAGACAAACGTCCAGCTTTTGCTGCCACAGCAAAGGTGCCAGCGGGGAAAAGTAATGCTGGTTCTCACTGCCTCCTGGAACCCTTTCAAATGCCACAGACAATTTGGCCCTCTCTGCTTTCCTGCGGACTCCATCCTCAAAAGCACCTGTTTTCGCTTTCGGCAGCCTCCGGAGCAAAAAAGACAAACGTCCAGCTTTTGCTGCCACAACAAAGGTGCCAGCGGGGAAAAGTAATGCTGGTTCTCACTGCCTCCTGGAACCCTTTCAAATGCCACAGACAATTTGGCCCTCTCTGCTTTCCTGCGGACTCCATCCTCAAAAGCACCTGTTTTCGCTTTCGGCAGCGTCCGGAGCAAAAAAGACAAACGTCCAGCTTTTGCTGCCACAGCAAAGGTGCCAGCGGGGAAAAGTAATGCTGGTCCTCACTGCCTCCTGGAACCTGTTCAAATGCCCCAGACAATTTGGCCCTCTCTGCTTTCCTGCGGACTCCATCCTCAAAAGCACCTGTTTTCGCTTTTGGCAACCTCCGGAGCAAAAAAGACAAACGTCTAGCTTTTGCTGCCACAGCAAAGGTGCCAGCGGGGAAAAGTAATGCTGGTTCTCACTGCCTCCTGGAACCCTTTCAAATGCCCCAGACAATTAAGCCCTCTCTGCTTTCCTGCGGACTCTATCCTCAAAAGCGCCTTTTTTCACTTTCGGCGCCCTTCGGTGGTAAAAAGACAAACGTCCAGGTTTTGCTGCCACAGCAAAGGTGCCAGCGGGGAAAAGTAATGCTGGTTCTCTCTGCCTCATGGAACCTCTTCAAATGCCAAGACAATTTGGCCCTCTCTGCTTTCCTGCGGACTCCATCCTCAAAAGCACCTGTTTTCGCTTTCGGCAGCCTCCGGAGCAAAAAAGACAAACGTCCAGCTTTTGCTGCCACAGCAAAGGTGCCAGCGGGGAAAAGTAATGCTGGTTCTCACTGCCTCCTGGAACCCTTTCAAATGCCACAGACAATTTGGCCCTCTCTGCTTTCCTGCGGACTCCATCCTCAAAAGCACCTGTTTTCGCTTTCGGCAGCCTCCAGAGCAAAAAAGACAAACGTCCAGCTTTTGCTGCCACAACAAAGGTGCCAGCGGGGAAAAGCAATGCTGGTTCTCACTGCCTCCTGGAACCCTTTCAAATGCCCCAGACAATTTGGCCCTCTCTGCTTTCCTGCGGACTCCATCCTCAAAAGCAGCTGTTTTCGCTTTCGGCAGCCTCCGGAGCAAAAAAGACAAACGTCCAGCTTTTGCTGCCACAGCAAAGGTGCCAGCGGGGAAAAGTAATGCTGGTTCTCACTGCCTCCTGGAACCCTTTCAAATACCCCAGACAATTAAGCCCTCTCTGCTTTCCTGCTGACTCTATCCTCAAAAGCGCCTTTTTTCACTTTCGGCGCCCTCCGGTGGTAAAAAGACAAACGTCCAGCTTTTGCTGCCACAGCAAAGGTGCCAGCGGGGAAAAGTGATGCTGGTTCTCACTGCCTCCTGGAACTCTTTCAAATGCCCCAGACAATTTGGCCCTCTCTGCTTTCCTGCGGACTCCATCCTCAAAAGCACCTGTTTTCGCTTTCGGCAGCCTCCGGAGCAAAAAAGACAAACGTCCAGCTTTTGCTGCCACAGCAAAGGTGCCAGCGGGGAAAAGTAATGCTGGTTCTCACTGCCTCCTGGAACCCTTTCAAATGCCACAGACAATTTGGCCCTCTCTGCTTTCCTGCGGACTCCATCCTCAAAAGCACCTGTTTTCGCTTTCAGCAGCCTCCGGAGCAAAAAAGACAAACGTCCAGCTTTTGCTGCCACAGCAAAGGTGCCAGCGGGGAAAAGTAATGCTGGTTCTCACTGCCTCCTGGAACCCTTTCAAATGCCACAGACAATTTGGCCCTCTCTGCTTTCCTGCGGACTCCATCCTCAAAAGCACCTGTTTTCGCTTTCGGCAGCGTCCGGAGCAAAAAAGACAAACGTCCAGCTTTTGCTGCCACAGCAAAGGTGCCAGCGGGGAAAAGTAATGCTGGTTCTCACTGCCTCCTGGAACCCTTTCAAATGCCACAGACAATTTGGCCCTCTCTGCTTTCCTGCGGACTCCATCCTCAAAAGCACCTATTTTCGCTTTCGGCAGCCTCCGGAGCAAAAAAGACAAACGTCCAGCTTTTGCTGCCACAGCAAAGGTGCCAGCGGGGGAAAGTAATGCTGGTTCTCACTGCCTCCTGGAACCCTTTCAAATGCCACAGACAATTAAGCCCTCTCTGCTTTCCTGCGGACTCTATCCTCAAAAGCGCCTTTTTTCACTTTCGGCGCCCTCCGGTGGTAAAAAGACAAACGTCCAGCTTTTGCTGCCACAGCAAAGGTGCCAGCGGGGAAAAGTGATGCTGGTTCTCACTGCCTCCTGGAACTCTTTCAAATGCCACAGACAATTTGGCCCTCTCTGCTTTCCTGCGGACTCCATCCTCAAAAGCACCTATTTTCGCTTTCGGCAGCCTCCGGAGCAAAAAAGACAAACGTCCAGCTTTTGCTGCCACAGCAAAGGTGCCAGCGGGGAAAAGTAATGCTGGTTCTCACTGCCTCCTGGAACCCTTTCAAATGCCACAGACAATTTGGCCCTCTCTGCTTTCCTGTGGACTCCATCCTCAAAAGCACCTGTTTTCGCTTTCGGCAGCCTCCGGAGCAAAAAAGACAAACGTCCAGCTTTTGCTGCCACAGCAAAGGTGCCAGCGGGGAAAAGTAATGCTGGTTCTCACTGCCTCCTGGAACCCTTTCAAATGCCCCAGACAATTTGGCCCTCTCTGCTTTCCTGCGGACTCCATCCTCAAAAGCACCTGTTTTCGCTTTCGGCAGCCTCCGGAGCAAAAAAGACAAACGTCCAGCTTTTGCTGCCACAGCAAAGGTGCCAGCGGGGAAAAGGAATGCTGGTTCTCACTGCCTCCTGGAACCTGTTCAAATGCCCCAGACAATTTGGCCCTCTCTGCTTTCCTGCGGACTCCATCCTCAAAAGCACCTGTTTTCGCTTTCGGCAGCCTCCGGAGCAAAAAAGACAAACGGCCAGCTTTTGCTGCCTCAGCAAAGGTGCCAGCGGGGAAAAGTAATGCTGGTTCTCACTGCCTCCTGGAACCCTTTCAAATGCCCCAGACAATTTGGCCCTCTCTGCTTTCCTGCGGACTCCATCCTCAAAAGCACCTGTTTTCGCTTTCGGCAGCCTCCGGAGCAAAAAAGACAAACGTCCAGCTTTTGCTGCCACAGCAAAGGTGCCAGCGGGGAAAAGTAATGCTGGTTCTCACTGCCTCCTGGAACCTCTTCAAATGCCCCAGACAATTTGGCCCTCTCTGCTTTCCTGCGGACTCCATCCTCAAAAGCACCTGTTTTCGCTTTTGGCAACCTCCGGAGCAAAAAAGACAAACGTCCAGCTTTTGCTGCCACAGCAAAGGTGCCAGCGGGGAAAAGTAATGCTGGTTCTCACTGCCTCCTGGAACCCTTTCAAATGCCACAGACAATTTGGCCCTCTCTGCTTTCCTGCGGACTCCATCCTCAAAAGCACCTATTTTCGCTTTCGGCAGCCTCCGGAGCAAAAAAGACAAACGTCCAGCTTTTGCTGCCACAGCAAAGGTGCCAGCGGGGAAAAGTAATGCTGGTTCTCACTGCCTCCTGGAACCCTTTCAAATGCCCCAGACAATTAAGCCCTCTCTGCTTTCCTGCGGACTCTATCCTCAAAAGCGCCTTTTTTCACTTTCGGCGCCCTCCGGTGGTAAAAAGAAAAACGTCCAGCTTTTGCTGCCACAGCAAAGGTGCCAGCGGGGAACAGTGATGCTGGTTCTCACTGCCTCCTGGAACTCTTTCAAATGCCACAGACAATTTGGCCCTCTCTGCTTTCCTGCGGACTCCATCCTCAAAAGCACCTATTTTCGCTTTCGGCAGCCTCCGGAGCAAAAAAGACAAACGTCCAGCTTTTGCTGCCACAGCAAAGGTGCCAGCGGGGAAAAGTAATGCTGGTTCTCACTGCCTCCTGGAACCCTTTCAAATGCCACAGACAATTTGGCCCTCTCTGCTTTCCTGCGGACTCCATCCTCAAAAGCACCTGTTTTCGCTTTCGGCAGCCTCCGGAGCAAAAAAGACAAACGTCCAGCTTTTGCTGCCACAGCAAAGGTGCCAGTGGGGAAAAGTAATGCTGGTTCTCACTGCCTCCTGGAACCCTTTCAAATGCCACAGACAATTTGGCCCTCTCTGCTTTCCTGCGGACTCCATCCTCAAAAGCGCCTTTTTTCACTTTTGGCGCCCTCCGGTGGTAAAAAGAAAAACGTCCAGCTTTTGCTGCCACAGCAAAGGTGCCAGCGGGGAAAAGTAATGCTGGTTCTCACTGCCTCCTGGAACTCTTTCAAATGCCACAGACAATTTGGCCCTCTCTGCTTTCCTGCGGACTCCATCCTCAAAAGCACCTGTTTTCGCTTTTGGCAACCTCCGGAGCAAAAAAGACAAACGTCCAGCTTTTGCTGCCACAGCAAAGGTGCCAGCGGGGAAAAGTAATGCTGGTTCTCACTGCCTCCTGGAACCCTTTCAAATGCCCCAGACAATTAAGCCCTCTCTGCTTTCCTGCGGACTCTATCCTCAAAAGCGCCTTTTTTCACTTTCGGCGCCCTCCGGTGGTAAAAAGACAAACGTCCAGGTTTTGCTGCCACAGCAAAGGTGCCAGCGGGGAAAAGTAATGCTGGTTCTCACTGCCTCATGGAACCTCTTCAAATGCCACAGACAATTTGGCCCTCTCTGCTTTCCTGCGGACTCCATCCTCAAAAGCACCTGTTTTCGCTTTGTGCAGCCTCCGGAGCAAAAAAGACAAACGTCCAGCTTTTGCTGCCACAGCAAAGGTGCCAGCGGGGAAAAGTAATGCTGGTTCTCACTGCCTCCTGGAACCTCTTCAAATGCCCCAGACAATTTGGCCCTCTCTGCTTTCCTGCGGACTCCATCCTCAAAAGCACCTGTTTTCGCTTTTGGCAACCTCCGGAGCAAAAAAGACAAACGTCCAGCTTTTGCTGCCACAGCAAAGGTGCCAGCGGGGAAAAGTAATGCTGGTTCTCACTGCCTCCTGGAACCCTTTCAAATGCCACAGACAATTTGGCCCTCTCTGCTTTCCTGCGGACTCCATCCTCAAAAGCACCTGTTTTCGCTTTCGTCAGCCTCCGGAGCAAAAAAGACAAACGTCCAGCTTTTGCTGCCACAGCAAAGGTGCCAGTGGGGAAAAGTAATGCTGGTTCTCACTGCCTCCTGGAACCCTTTCAAATGCCCCAGACAATTTGGCCCTCTCTGCTTTCCTGCGGACTCCATCCTCAAAAGCACCTGTTTTCGCTTTCGGCAACCTCCGGAGCAAAAAAGACAAACGTCCAGCTTTTGCTGCCACAGCAAAGGTGCCAGCGGGGAAAAGTAATGCTGGTTCTCACTGCCTCCTGGAACCCTTTCAAATGCCACAGACAATTTGGCCCTCTCTGCTTTCCTGCGGACTCCATCCTCAAAAGCACCTGTTTTCGCTTTCGGCAGCCTCCGGAGCAAAAAAGACAAACGTCCAGCTTTTGCTGCCACAGCAAAGGTGCCAGCGGGGAAAAGTAATGCTGGTTCTCACTGCCTCCTGGAACCCTTTCAAATGCCACAGACAATTTGGCCCTCTCTGCTTTCCTGCGGACTCCATCCTCAAAAGAACCTATTTTCCCTTTCGGCGCCCTCCGGAGCAAAAAAGACAAACGTCCAGCTTTTGCTGCCACAGCAAAGGTGCCAGCGGGGAAAAGTAATGCTGGTTCTCACTGCCTCCTGGAACCCTTTCAAATGCCACAGACAATTTGTCCCTCTCTGCTTTCCTGCGGACTCCATCCTTAAAAGCACCTGTTTTCGCTTTCGGCAGCCTCCGGAGCAAAAAAGACAAACGTCCAGCTTTTGCTGCCACAGCAAAGGTGCCAGCGGGGAAAAGTAATGCTGGTTCTCACTGCCTCCTGGAACTCCTTCAAATGCCCCAGACAATTTGGCTCTCTCTGCTTTCCTGCGGACTCCATCCTCAAAAGCACCTGTTTTCGCTTTCGGCAGCCTCCGGAGCAAAAAAGACAAACGTCCAGCTTTTGCTGCCACAGCAAACGTGCCAGCGGGGAAAAGTAATGCTGGTTCTCACTGCCTCCTGGAACCTCTTCAAATGCCACAGACATTTTGGCCCTCTCTGCTTTCCTGCGGACTCCATCCTCAAAAGCACCTGTTTTCGCTTTCGGCAACCTCCGGAGCAAAAAAGACAAACGTCCAGCTTTTGCTGCCACAGCAAAGGTGCCAGCGGGGAAAAGTAATGCTGGTTCTCACTGCCTCCTGGAACCCTTTCAAATGCCACAGACAATTTGGCCCTCTCTGCTTTCCTGCGGACTCCATCCTCAAAAGCACCTGTTTTCGCTTTCGGCAGCCTCCGGAGCAAAAAAGACAAACGTCCAGCTTTTGCTGCCACAGCAAAGGTGCCAGCGGGGAAAAGTAATGCTGGTTCTCACTGCCTCCTGGAACCCTTTCAAATGCCACAGACAATTTGGCCCTCTCTGCTTTCCTGCGGACTCCATCCTCAAAAGCACCTGTTTTCGCTTTCGGCAGCCTCCGGAGCAAAAAAGACAAACGTCCAGCTTTTGCTGCCACAACAAAGGTGCCAGCGGGGAAAAGTAATGCTGGTTCTCACTGCCTCCTGGAACCCTTTCAAATGCCACAGACAATTTGGCCCTCTCTGCTTTCCTGCGGACTCCATCCTCAAAAGCACCTGTTTTCGCTTTCGGCAGCGTCCGGAGCAAAAAAGACAAACGTCCAGCTTTTGCTGCCACAGCAAAGGTGCCAGCGGGGAAAAGTAATGCTGGTTCTCACTGCCTCCTGGAACCTGTTCAAATGCCCCAGACAATTTGGCCCTCTCTGCTTTCCTGCGGACTCCATCCTCAAAAGCACCTGTTTTCGCTTTTGGCAACCTCCGGAGCAAAAAAGACAAACGTCTAGCTTTTGCTGCCACAGCAAAGGTGCCAGCGGGGAAAAGTAATGCTGGTTCTCACTGCCTCCTGGAACCCTTTCAAATGCCCCAGACAATTAAGCCCTCTCTGCTTTCCTGCGGACTCTATCCTCAAAAGCGCCTTTTTTCACTTTCGGCGCCCTTCGGTGGTAAAAAGACAAACGTCCAGGTTTTGCTGCCACAGCAAAGGTGCCAGCGGGGAAAAGTAATGCTGGTTCTCTCTGCCTCATGGAACCTCTTCAAATGCCAAGACAATTTGGCCCTCTCTGCTTTCCTGCGGACTCCATCCTCAAAAGCACCTGTTTTCGCTTTCGGCAGCCTCCGGAGCAAAAAAGACAAACGTCCAGGTTTTGCTGCCACAGCAAAGGTGCCAGCGGGGAAAAGTAATGCTGGTTCTCACTGCCTCCTGGAACCCTTTCAAATGCCACAGACAATTTGGCCCTCTCTGCTTTCCTGCGGACTCCATCCTCAAAAGCACCTGTTTTCGCTTTCGGCAGCCTCCAGAGCAAAAAAGACAAACGTCCAGCTTTTGCTGCCACAACAAAGGTGCCAGCGGGGAAAAGCAATGCTGGTTCTCACTGCCTCCTGGAACCCTTTCAAATGCCCCAGACAATTTGGCCCTCTCTGCTTTCCTGCGGACTCCATCCTCAAAAGCAGCTGTTTTCGCTTTCGGCAGCCTCCGGAGCAAAAAAGACAAACGTCCAGCTTTTGCTGCCACAGCAAAGGTGCCAGCGGGGAAAAGTAATGCTGGTTCTCACTGCCTCCTGGAACCCTTTCAAATACCCCAGACAATTAAGCCCTCTCTGCTTTCCTGCTGACTCTATCCTCAAAAGCGCCTTTTTTCACTTTCGGCGCCCTCCGGTGGTAAAAAGACAAACGTCCAGCTTTTGCTGCCACAGCAAAGGTGCCAGCGGGGAAAAGTGATGCTGGTTCTCACTGCCTCCTGGAACTCTTTCAAATGCCCCAGACAATTTGGCCCTCTCTGCTTTCCTGCGGACTCCATCCTCAAAAGCAACTGTTTTCGCTTTCGGCAGCCTCCGGAGCAAAAAAGACAAACGTCCAGCTTTTGCTGCCACAGCAAAGGTGCCAGCGGGGAAAAGTAATGCTGGTTCTCACTGCCTCCTGGAACCCTTTCAAATGCCACAGACAATTTGGCCCTCTCTGCTTTCCTGCGGACTCCATCCTCAAAAGCACCTGTTTTCGCTTTCAGCAGCCTCCGGAGCAAAAAAGACAAACGTCCAGCTTTTGCTGCCACAGCAAAGGTGCCAGCGGGGAAAAGTAATGCTGGTTCTCACTGCCTCCTGGAACCCTTTCAAATGCCACAGACAATTTGGCCCTCTCTGCTTTCCTGCGGACTCCATCCTCAAAAGCACCTGTTTTCGCTTTCGGCAGCGTCCGGAGCAAAAAAGACAAACGTCCAGCTTTTGCTGCCACAGCAAAGGTGCCAGCGGGGAAAAGTAATGCTGGTTCTCACTGCCTCCTGGAACCCTTTCAAATGCCACAGACAATTTGGCCCTCTCTGCTTTCCTGCGGACTCCATCCTCAAAAGCACCTATTTTCGCTTTCGGCAGCCTCCGGAGCAAAAAAGACAAACGTCCAGCTTTTGCTGCCACAGCAAAGGTGCCAGCGGGGGAAAGTAATGCTGGTTCTCACTGCCTCCTGGAACCCTTTCAAATGCCACAGACAATTTGGCCCTCTCTGCTTTCCTGCGGACTCTATCCTCAAAAGCGCCTTTTTTCACTTTCGGCGCCCTCCGGTGGTAAAAAAACAAACGTCCAGCTTTTGCTGCCACAGCAAAGGTGCCAGCGGGGAAAAGTGATGCTGGTTCTCACTGCCTCCTGGAACTCTTTCAAATGCCACAGACAATTTGGCCCTCTCTGCTTTCCTGCGGACTCCATCCTCAAAAGCACCTATTTTCGCTTTCGGCAGCGTCCGGAGCAAAAAAGACAAACGTCCAGCTTTTGCTGCCACAGCAAAGGTGCCAGCGGGGAAAAGTAATGCTGGTTCTCACTGCCTCCTGGAACCCTTTCAAATGCCCCAGACAATTTGGCCCTCTCTGCTTTCCTGTGGACTCCATCCTCAAAAGCACCTGTTTTCGCTTTCGGCAGCCTCCGGAGCAAAAAAGACAAACGTCCAGCTTTTGCTGCCACAGCAAAGGTGCCAGCGGGGAAAAGTAATGCTGGTTCTCACTGCCTCCTGGAACCCTTTCAAATGCCCCAGACAATTTGGCCCTCTCTGCTTTCCTGCGGACTCCATCCTCAAAAGCACCTGTTTTCGCTTTCGGCAGCCTCCGGAGCAAAAAAGACAAACGTCCAGCTTTTGCTGCCTCAGCAAAGGTGCCAGCGGGGAAAAGTAATGCTGGTTCTCACTGCCTCCTGGAACCCTTTCAAATGCCCCAGACAATTTGGCCCTCTCTGCTTTCCTGCGGACTCCATCCTCAAAAGCACCTGTTTTCGCTTTCGGCAGCCTCCGGAGCAAAAAAGACAAACGTCCAGCTTTTGCTGCCACAGCAAAGGTGCCAGCGGGGAAAAGTAATGCTGGTTCTCACTGCCTCCTGGAACCTCTTCAAATGCCCCAGACAATTTGGCCCTCTCTGCTTTCCTGCGGACTCCATCCTCAAAAGCACCTGTTTTCGCTTTTGGCAACCTCCGGAGCAAAAAAGACAAACGTCCAGCTTTTGCTGCCACAGCAAAGGTGCCAGCGGGGAAAAGTAATGCTGGTTCTCACTGCCTCCTGGAACCCTTTCAAATGCCACAGACAATTTGGCCCTCTCTGCTTTCCTGCGGACTCCATCCTCAAAAGCACCTATTTTCGCTTTCGGCAGCCTCCGGAGCAAAAAAGACAAACGTCCAGCTTTTGCTGCCACAGCAAAGGTGCCAGCGGGGAAAAGTAATGCTGGTTCTCACTGCCTCCTGGAACCCTTTCAAATGCCCCAGACAATTAAGCCCTCTCTGCTTTCCTGCGGACTCTATCCTCAAAAGCGCCTTTTTTCACTTTCGGCGCCCTCCGGTGGTAAAAAGAAAAACGTCCAGCTTTTGCTGCCACAGCAAAGGTGCCAGCGGGGAACAGTGATGCTGGTTCTCACTGCCTCCTGGAACTCTTTCAAATGCCACAGACAATTTGGCCCTCTCTGCTTTCCTGCGGACTCCATCCTCAAAAGCACCTATTTTCGCTTTCGGCAGCCTCCGGAGCAAAAAAGACAAACGTCCAGCTTTTGCTGCCACAGCAAAGGTGCCAGCGGGGAAAAGTAATGCTGGTTCTCACTGCCTCCTGGAACCCTTTCAAATGCCACAGACAATTTGGCCCTCTCTGCTTTCCTGCGGACTCCATCCTCAAAAGCACCTGTTTTCGCTTTCGGCAGCCTCCGGAGCAAAAAAGACAAACGTCCAGCTTTTGCTGCCACAGCAAAGGTGCCAGTGGGGAAAAGTAATGCTGGTTCTCACTGCCTCCTGGAACCCTTTCAAATGCCACAGACAATTTGGCCCTCTCTGCTTTCCTGCGGACTCCATCCTCAAAAGCGCCTTTTTTCACTTTTGGCGCCCTCCGGTGGTAAAAAGAAAAACGTCCAGCTTTTGCTGCCACAGCAAAGGTGCCAGCGGGGAAAAGTAATGCTGGTTCTCACTGCCTCCTGGAACTCTTTCAAATGCCACAGACAATTTGGCCCTCTCTGCTTTCCTGCGGACTCCATCCTCAAAAGCACCTGTTTTCGCTTTTGGCAACCTCCGGAGCAAAAAAGACAAACGTCCAGCTTTTGCTGCCACAGCAAAGGTGCCAGCGGGGAAAAGTAATGCTGGTTCTCACTGCCTCCTGGAACCCTTTCAAATGCCCCAGACAATTAAGCCCTCTCTGCTTTCCTGCGGACTCTATCCTCAAAAGCGCCTTTTTTCACTTTCGGCGCCCTCCGGTGGTAAAAAGACAAACGTCCAGGTTTTGCTGCCACAGCAAAGGTGCCAGCGGGGAAAAGTAATGCTGGTTCTCACTGCCTCATGGAACCTCTTCAAATGCCACAGACAATTTGGCCCTCTCTGCTTTCCTGCGGACTCCATCCTCAAAAGCACCTGTTTTCGCTTTGTGCAGCCTCCGGAGCAAAAAAGACAAACGTCCAGCTTTTGCTGCCACAGCAAAGGTGCCAGCGGGGAAAAGTAATGCTGGTTCTCACTGCCTCCTGGAACCTCTTCAAATGCCCCAGACAATTTGGCCCTCTCTGCTTTCCTGCGGACTCCATCCTCAAAAGCACCTGTTTTCGCTTTTGGCAACCTCCGGAGCAAAAAAGACAAACGTCCAGCTTTTGCTGCCACAGCAAAGGTGCCAGCGGGGAAAAGTAATGCTGGTTCTCACTGCCTCCTGGAACCCTTTCAAATGCCCCAGACAATTTGGCCCTCTCTGCTTTCCTGCGGACTCCATCCTCAAAAGCACCTGTTTTCGCTTTCGGCAGCCTCCGGAGCAAAAAAGACAAACGTCCAGCTTTTGCTGCCACAGCAAAGGTGCCAGCGGGGAAAAGTAATGCTGGTTCTCACTGCCTCCTGGAACCCTTTCAAATGCCCCAGACAATTTGGCCCACTCTGCTTTCCTGCGGACTCCATCCTCAAAAGCACCTGTTTTCGCTTTCGGCAGCCTCCGGAGCAAAAAAGACAAACGTCCAGCTTTTGCTGCCACAGCAAAGGTGCCAGCGGGGAAAAGTAATGCTGGTTCTCACTGCCTCCTGGAACCCTTTCAAATACCCCAGACAATTAAGCCCTCTCTGCTTTCCTGCTGACTCTATCCTCAAAAGCGCCTTTTTTCACTTTCGGCGCCCTCCGGTGGTAAAAAGACAAACGTCCAGCTTTTGCTGCCACAGCAAAGGTGCCAGCGGGGAAAAGTAATGCTGGTTCTCACTGCCTCCTGGAACCCTTTCAAATGCCACAGACAATTTGGCCCTCTCTGCTTTCCTGCGGACTCCATCCTCAAAAGCACCTATTTTTGCTTTCGGCGCCCTCCGGAGCAAAAAAGACAAAAGTCCAGCTTTTGCTGCCACAACAAAGGTGCCAGCGGGGAAAAGTAATGCTGGTTCTCACTGCCTCCTGGAACCCTTTCAAATGCCACAGACAATTTGGCCCTCTCTGCTTTCCTGCGGACTCTAACCTCAAAAGCGCCTTTTTTCACTTTCGGCGCTTTCCGGAGCAAAAAAGACAAACGTCCAGCTTTTGCTGCCACAGCAAAGGTGCCAGCGGGGAAAAGTAATGCTGGTTCTCACTGCCTCCTGGAACCCTTTCAAATACCCCAGACAATTAAGCCCTCTCTGCTTTCCTGCTGACTCTATCCTCAAAAGCGCCTTTTTTCACTTTCGGCGCCCTCCGGTGGTAAAAAGACAAACGTCCAGCTTTTGCTGCCACAGCAAAGGTGCCAGCGGGGAAAAGTGATGCTGGTTCTCACTGCCTCCTGGAACTCTTTCAAATGCCACAGACAATTTGGCCCTCTCTGCTTTCCTGCGGACTCCATCCTCAAAAGCAACTGTTTTCGCTTTCGGCAGCCTCCAGAGCAAAAAAGACAAACGTCCAGCTTTTGCTGCCACAGCAAAGGTGCCAGCGGGGAAAAGTAATGCTGGTTCTCACTGCCTCCTGGAACCCTTTCAAATGCCACAGACAATTTGGCCCTCTCTGCTTTCCTGCGGACTCCATCCTCAAAAGCACCTGTTTTCGCTTTCAGCAGCCTCCGGAGCAAAAAAGACAAACGTCCAGCTTTTGCTGCCACAGCAAAGGTGCCAGCGGGGAAAAGTAATGCTGGTTCTCACTGCCTCCTGGAACCCTTTCAAATGCCACAGACAATTTGGCCCTCTCTGCTTTCCTGCGGACTCCATCCTCAAAAGCACCTGTTTTCGCTTTCGGCAGCGTCCGGAGCAAAAAAGACAAACGTCCAGCTTTTGCTGCCACAGCAAAGGTGCCAGCGGGGAAAAGTAATGCTGGTTCTCACTGCCTCCTGGAACCCTTTCAAATGCCACAGACAATTTGGCCCTCTCTGCTTTCCTGCGGACTCCATCCTCAAAAGCACCTATTTTCGCTTTCGGCAGCCTCCGGAGCAAAAAAGACAAACGTCCAGCTTTTGCTGCCACAGCAAAGGTGCCAGCGGGGGAAAGTAATGCTGGTTCTCACTGCCTCCTGGAACCCTTTCAAATGCCACAGACAATTAAGCCCTCTCTGCTTTCCTGCGGACTCTATCCTCAAAAGCGCCTTTTTTCACTTTCGGCGCCCTCCGGTGGTAAAAAGACAAACGTCCAGCTTTTGCTGCCACAGCAAAGGTGCCAGCGGGGAAAAGTGATGCTGGTTCTCACTGCCTCCTGGAACTCTTTCAAATGCCACAGACAATTTGGCCCTCTCTGCTTTCCTGCGGACTCCATCCTCAAAAGCACCTATTTTCGCTTTCGGCAGCGTCCGGAGCAAAAAAGACAAACGTCCAGCTTTTGCTGCCACAGCAAAGGTGCCAGCGGGGAAAAGTAATGCTGGTTCTCACTGCCTCCTGGAACCCTTTCAAATGCCACAGACAATTTGGCCCTCTCTGCTTTCCTGTGGACTCCATCCTCAAAAGCACCTGTTTTCGCTTTCGGCAGCCTCCGGAGCAAAAAAGACAAACGTCCAGCTTTTGCTGCCACAGCAAAGGTGCCAGCGGGGAAAAGTAATGCTGGTTCTCACTGCCTCCTGGAACCCTTTCAAATGCCCCAGACAATTTGGCCCTCTCTGCTTTCCTGCGGACTCCATCCTCAAAAGCACCTGTTTTCGCTTTCGGCAGCCTCCGGAGCAAAAAAGACAAACGTCCAGCTTTTGCTGCCACAGCAAAGGTGCCAGCGGGGAAAAGGAATGCTGGTTCTCACTGCCTCCTGGAACCTGTTCAAATGCCCCAGACAATTTGGCCCTCTCTGCTTTCCTGCGGACTCCATCCTCAAAAGCACCTGTTTTCGCTTTGTGCAGCCTCCGGAGCAAAAAAGACAAACGTCCAGCTTTTGCTGCCTCAGCAAAGGTGCCAGCGGGGAAAAGTAATGCTGGTTCTCACTGCCTCCTGGAACCCTTTCAAATGCCCCAGACAATTTGGCCCTCTCTGCTTTCCTGCGGACTCCATCCTCAAAAGCACCTGTTTTCGCTTTCGGCAGCCTCCGGAGCAAAAAAGACAAACGTCCAGCTTTTGCTGCCACAGCAAAGGTGCCAGCGGGGAAAAGTAATGCTGGTTCTCACTGCCTCCTGGAACCTCTTCAAATGCCCCAGACAATTTGGCCCTCTCTGCTTTCCTGCGGACTCCATCCTCAAAAGCACCTGTTTTCGCTTTTGGCAACCTCCGGAGCAAAAAAGACAAACGTCCAGCTTTTGCTGCCACAGCAAAGGTGCCAGCGGGGAAAAGTAATGCTGGTTCTCACTGCCTCCTGGAACCCTTTCAAATGCCACAGACAATTTGGCCCTCTCTGCTTTCCTGCGGACTCCATCCTCAAAAGCACCTATTTTCGCTTTCGGCAGCCTCCGGAGCAAAAAAGACAAACGTCCAGCTTTTGCTGCCACAGCAAACGTGCCAGCGGGGAAAAGTAATGCTGGTTCTCACTGCCTCCTGGAACCCTTTCAAATGCCCCAGACAATTAAGCCCTCTCTGCTTTCCTGCGGACTCTATCCTCAAAAGCGCCTTTTTTCACTTTCGGCGCCCTCCGGTGGTAAAAAGAAAAACGTCCAGCTTTTGCTGCCACAGCAAAGGTGCCAGCGGGGAACAGTGATGCTGGTTCTCACTGCCTCCTGGAACTCTTTCAAATGCCACAGACAATTTGGCCCTCTCTGCTTTCCTGCGGACTCCATCCTCAAAAGCACCTATTTTCGCTTTCGGCAGCCTCCGGAGCAAAAAAGACAAACGTCCAGCTTTTGCTGCCACAGCAAAGGTGCCAGCGGGGAAAAGTAATGCTGGTTCTCACTGCCTCCTGGAACCCTTTCAAATGCCACAGACAATTTGGCCCTCTCTGCTTTCCTGCGGACTCCATCCTCAAAAGCACCTGTTTTCGCTTTCGGCAGCCTCCGGAGCAAAAAAGACAAACGTCCAGCTTTTGCTGCCACAGCAAAGGTGCCAGTGGGGAAAAGTAATGCTGGTTCTCACTGCCTCCTGGAACCCTTTCAAATGCCACAGACAATTTGGCCCTCTCTGCTTTCCTGCGGACTCCATCCTCAAAAGCGCCTTTTTTCACTTTTGGCGCCCTCCGGTGGTAAAAAGAAAAACGTCCAGCTTTTGCTGCCACAGCAAAGGTGCCAGCGGGGAAAAGTAATGCTGGTTCTCACTGCCTCCTGGAACTCTTTCAAATGCCACAGACAATTTGGCCCTCTCTGCTTTCCTGCGGACTCCATCCTCAAAAGCACCTGTTTTCGCTTTTGGCAACCTCCGGAGCAAAAAAGACAAACGTCCAGCTTTTGCTGCCACAGCAAAGGTGCCAGCGGGGAAAAGTAATGCTGGTTCTCACTGCCTCCTGGAACCCTTTCAAATGCCCCAGACAATTAAGCCCTCTCTGCTTTCCTGCGGACTCTATCCTCAAAAGCGCCTTTTTTCACTTTCGGCGCCCTCCGGTGGTAAAAAGACAAACGTCCAGGTTTTGCTGCCACAGCAAAGGTGCCAGCGGGGAAAAGTAATGCTGGTTCTCACTGCCTCATGGAACCTCTTCAAATGCCACAGACAATTTGGCCCTCTCTGCTTTCCTGCGGACTCCATCCTCAAAAGCACCTGTTTTCGCTTTGTGCAGCCTCCGGAGCAAAAAAGACAAACGTCCAGCTTTTGCTGCCACAGCAAAGGTGCCAGCGGGGAAAAGTAATGCTGGTTCTCACTGCCTCCTGGAACCTCTTCAAATGCCCCAGACAATTTGGCCCTCTCTGCTTTCCTGCGGACTCCATCCTCAAAAGCACCTGTTTTCGCTTTTGGCAACCTCCGGAGCAAAAAAGACAAACGTCCAGCTTTTGCTGCCACAGCAAAGGTGCCAGCGGGGAAAAGTAATGCTGGTTCTCACTGCCTCCTGGAACCCTTTCAAATGCCCCAGACAATTTGGCCCTCTCTGCTTTCCTGCGGACTCCATCCTCAAAAGCACCTGTTTTCGCTTTCGTCAGCCTCCGGAGCAAAAAAGACAAACGTCCAGCTTTTGCTGCCACAGCAAAGGTGCCAGCGGGGAAAAGTAATGCTGGTTCTCACTGCCTCCTGGAACCCTTTCAAATGCCCCAGACAATTTGGCCCACTCTGCTTTCCTGCGGACTCCATCCTCAAAAGCACCTGTTTTCGCTTTCGGCAGCCTCCGGAGCAAAAAAGACAAACGTCCAGCTTTTGCTGCCACAGCAAAGGTGCCAGCGGGGAAAAGTAATGCTGGTTCTCACTGCCTCCTGGAACCCTTTCAAATACCCCAGACAATTAAGCCCTCTCTGCTTTCCTGCTGACTCTATCCTCAAAAGCGCCTTTTTTCACTTTCGGCGCCCTCCGGTGGTAAAAAGACAAACGTCCAGCTTTTGCTGCCACAGCAAAGGTGCCAGCGGGGAAAAGTAATGCTGGTTCTCACTGCCTCCTGGAACCCTTTCAAATGCCACAGACAATTTGGCCCTCTCTGCTTTCCTGCGGACTCCATCCTCAAAAGCACCTATTTTTGCTTTCGGCGCCCTCCGGAGCAAAAAAGACAAAAGTCCAGCTTTTGCTGCCACAACAAAGGTGCCAGCGGGGAAAAGTAATGCTGGTTCTCACTGCCTCCTGGAACCCTTTCAAATGCCACAGACAATTTGGCCCTCTCTGCTTTCCTGCGGACTCTAACCTCAAAAGCGCCTTTTTTCACTTTCGGCGCTTTCCGGAGCAAAAAAGACAAACGTCCAGCTTTTGCTGCCACAGCAAAGGTGCCAGCGGGGAAAAGTAATGCTGGTTCTCACTGCCTCCTGGAACCCTTTCAAATACCCCAGACAATTAAGCCCTCTCTGCTTTCCTGCTGACTCTATCCTCAAAAGCGCCTTTTTTCACTTTCGGCGCCCTCCGGTGGTAAAAAGACAAACGTCCAGCTTTTGCTGCCACAGCAAAGGTGCCAGCGGGGAAAAGTGATGCTGGTTCTCACTGCCTCCTGGAACTCTTTCAAATGCCACAGACAATTTGGCCCTCTCTGCTTTCCTGCGGACTCCATCCTCAAAAGCACCTGTTTTCGCTTTCGGCAGCCTCCGGAGCAAAAAAGACAAACGTCCAGCTTTTGCTGCCACAGCAAAGGTGCCAGCGGGGAAAAGTAATGCTGGTTCTCACTGCCTCCTGGAACCCTTTCAAATGCCACAGACAATTTGGCCCTCTCTGCTTTCCTGCGGACTCCATCCTCAAAAGCACCTGTTTTCGCTTTCAGCAGCCTCCGGAGCAAAAAAGACAAACGTCCAGCTTTTGCTGCAACAGCAAAGGTGCCAGCGGGGAAAAGTAATGCTGGTTCTCACTGCCTCCTGGAACCCTTTCAAATGCCCCAGACAATTTGGCCCTCTCTGCTTTCCTGCGGACTCCATCCTCAAAAGCACCTGTTTTCGCTTTCGGCAGCCTCCGGAGCAAAAAAGACAAACGTCCAGCTTTTGCTGCCACAGCAAAGGTGCCAGCGGGGAAAAGTAATGCTGGTTCTCACTGCCTCCTGGAACCTCTTCAAATGCCCCAGACAATTTGGCCCTCTCTGCTTTCCTGCGGACTCCATCCTCAAAAGCACCTGTTTTCGCTTTTGGCAACCTCCGGAGCAAAAAAGACAAACGTCCAGCTTTTGCTGCCACAGCAAAGGTGCCAGCGGGGAAAAGTAATGCTGGTTCTCACTGCCTCCTGGAACCCTTTCAAATGCCACAGACAATTTGGCCCTCTCTGCTTTCCTGCGGACTCCATCCTCAAAAGCACCTATTTTCGCTTTCGGCAGCCTCCGGAGCAAAAAAGACAAACGTCCAGCTTTTGCTGCCACAGCAAAGGTGCCAGCGGGGAAAAGTAATGCTGGTTCTCACTGCCTCCTGGAACCCTTTCAAATGCCCCAGACAATTAAGCCCTCTCTGCTTTCCTGCGGACTCTATCCTCAAAAGCGCCTTTTTTCACTTTCGGCGCCCTCCGGTGGTAAAAAGAAAAACGTCCAGCTTTTGCTGCCACAGCAAAGGTGCCAGCGGGGAACAGTGATGCTGGTTCTCACTGCCTCCTGGAACTCTTTCAAATGCCACAGACAATTTGGCCCTCTCTGCTTTCCTGCGGACTCCATCCTCAAAAGCACCTATTTTCGCTTTCGGCAGCCTCCGGAGCAAAAAAGACAAACGTCCAGCTTTTGCTGCCACAGCAAAGGTGCCAGCGGGGAAAAGTAATGCTGGTTCTCACTGCCTCCTGGAACCCTTTCAAATGCCACAGACAATTTGGCCCTCTCTGCTTTCCTGCGGACTCCATCCTCAAAAGCACCTGTTTTCGCTTTCGGCAGCCTCCGGAGCAAAAAAGACAAACGTCCAGCTTTTGCTGCCACAGCAAAGGTGCCAGTGGGGAAAAGTAATGCTGGTTCTCACTGCCTCCTGGAACCCTTTCAAATGCCACAGACAATTTGGCCCTCTCTGCTTTCCTGCGGACTCCATCCTCAAAAGCGCCTTTTTTCACTTTTGGCGCCCTCCGGTGGTAAAAAGAAAAACGTCCAGCTTTTGCTGCCACAGCAAAGGTGCCAGCGGGGAAAAGTAATGCTGGTTCTCACTGCCTCCTGGAACTCTTTCAAATGCCACAGACAATTTGGCCCTCTCTGCTTTCCTGCGGACTCCATCCTCAAAAGCACCTGTTTTCGCTTTTGGCAACCTCCGGAGCAAAAAAGACAAACGTCCAGCTTTTGCTGCCACAGCAAAGGTGCCAGCGGGGAAAAGTAATGCTGGTTCTCACTGCCTCCTGGAACCCTTTCAAATGCCCCAGACAATTAAGCCCTCTCTGCTTTCCTGCGGACTCTATCCTCAAAAGCGCCTTTTTTCACTTTCGGCGCCCTCCGGTGGTAAAAAGACAAACGTCCAGGTTTTGCTGCCACAGCAAAGGTGCCAGCGGGGAAAAGTAATGCTGGTTCTCACTGCCTCATGGAACCTCTTCAAATGCCACAGACAATTTGGCCCTCTCTGCTTTCCTGCGGACTCCATCCTCAAAAGCACCTGTTTTCGCTTTGTGCAGCCTCCGGAGCAAAAAAGACAAACGTCCAGCTTTTGCTGCCACAGCAAAGGTGCCAGCGGGGAAAAGTAATGCTGGTTCTCACTGCCTCCTGGAACCTCTTCAAATGCCCCAGACAATTTGGCCCTCTCTGCTTTCCTGCGGACTCCATCCTCAAAAGCACCTGTTTTCGCTTTTGGCAACCTCCGGAGCAAAAAAGACAAACGTCCAGCTTTTGCTGCCACAGCAAAGGTGCCAGCGGGGAAAAGTAATGCTGGTTCTCACTGCCTCCTGGAACCCTTTCAAATGCCACAGACAATTTGGCCCTCTCTGCTTTCCTGCGGACTCCATCCTCAAAAGCACCTGTTTTCGCTTTCGGCAGCCTCCGGAGCAAAAAAGACAAACGTCCAGCTTTTGCTGCCACAGCAAAGGTGCCAGTGGGGAAAAGTAATGCTGGTTCTCACTGCCTCCTGGAACCCTTTCAAATGCCCCAGACAATTTGGCCCTCTCTGCTTTCCTGCGGACTCCATCCTCAAAAGCACCTGTTTTCGCTTTCGGCAACCTCCGGAGCAAAAAAGACAAACGTCCAGCTTTTGCTGCCACAGCAAAGGTGCCAGCGGGGAAAAGTAATGCTGGTTCTCACTGCCTCCTGGAACCCTTTCAAATGCCACAGACAATTTGGCCCTCTCTGCTTTCCTGCGGACTCCATCCTCAAAAGCACCTGTTTTCGCTTTCGGCAGCCTCCGGAGCAAAAAAGACAAACGTCCAGCTTTTGCTGCCACAGCAAAGGTGCCAGCGGGGAAAAGTAATGCTGGTTCTCACTGCCTCCTGGAACCCTTTCAAATGCCACAGACAATTTGGCCCTCTCTGCTTTCCTGCGGACTCTATCCTCAAAAGAACCTATTTTCCCTTTCGGCGCCCTCCGGAGCAAAAAAGACAAACGTCCAGCTTTTGCTGCCACAGCAAAGGTGCCAGCGGGGAAAAGTAATGCTGGTTCTCACTGCTTCCTGGAACCCTTTCAAATGCCACAGACAATTTGTCCCTCTCTGCTTTCCTGCGGACTCCATCCTTAAAAGCACCTGTTTTCGCTTTCGGCAGCCTCCGGAGCAAAAAAGACAAACGTCCAGCTTTTGCTGCCACAGCAAAGGTGCCAGCGGGGAAAAGTAATGCTGGTTCTCACTGCCTCCTGGAACTCCTTCAAATGCCCCAGACAATTTGGCTCTCTCTGCTTTCCTGCGGACTCCATCCTCAAAAGCACCTGTTTTCGCTTTCGGCAGCCTCCGGAGCAAAAAAGACAAACGTCCAGCTTTTGCTGCCACAGCAAAGGTGCCAGCGGGGAAAAGTAATGCTGGTTCTCACTGCCTCCTGGAACCTCTTCAAATGCCACAGACATTTTGGCCCTCTCTGCTTTCCTGCGGACTCCATCCTCAAAAGCACCTGTTTTCGCTTTCGGCAACCTCCGGAGCAAAAAAGACAAACGTCCAGCTTTTGCTGCCACAGCAAAGGTGCCAGCGGGGAAAAGTAATGCTGGTTCTCACTGCCTCCTGGAACCCTTTCAAATGCCACAGACAATTTGGCCCTCTCTGCTTTCCTGCGGACTCCATCCTCAAAAGCACCTGTTTTCGCTTTCGGCAGCCTCCGGAGCAAAAAAGACAAACGTCCAGCTTTTGCTGCCACAGCAAAGGTGCCAGCGGGGAAAAGTAATGCTGGTTCTCACTGCCTCCTGGAACCCTTTCAAATGCCACAGACAATTTGGCCCTCTCTGCTTTCCTGCGGACTCCATCCTCAAAAGCACCTGTTTTCGCTTTCGGCAGCCTCCGGAGCAAAAAACACAAACGTCCAGCTTTTGCTGCCACAGCAAAGGTGCCAGCGGGGAAAAGTAATGCTGGTTCTCACTGCCTCCTGGAACCCTTTCAAATGCCACAGACAATTTGGCCCTCTCTGCTTTCCTGCGGACTCCATCCTCAAAAGCACCTGTTTTCGCTTTCGGCAGCGTCCGGAGCAAAAAAGACAAACGTCCAGCTTTTGCTGCCACAGCAAAGGTGCCAGCGGGGAAAAGTAATGCTGGTTCTCACTGCCTCCTGGAACCTGTTCAAATGCCCCAGACAATTTGGCCCTCTCTGCTTTCCTGCGGACTCCATCCTCAAAAGCACCTGTTTTCGCTTTTGGCAACCTCCGGAGCAAAAAAGACAAACGTCTAGCTTTTGCTGCCACAGCAAAGGTGCCAGCGGGGAAAAGTAATGCTGGTTCTCACTGCCTCCTGGAACCCTTTCAAATGCCCCAGACAATTAAGCCCTCTCTGCTTTCCTGCGGACTCTATCCTCAAAAGCGCCTTTTTTCACTTTCGGCGCCCTTCGGTGGTAAAAAGACAAACGTCCAGGTTTTGCTGCCACAGCAAAGGTGCCAGCGGGGAAAAGTAATGCTGGTTCTCTCTGCCTCATGGAACCTCTTCAAATGCCAAGACAATTTGGCCCTCTCTGCTTTCCTGCGGACTCCATCCTCAAAAGCACCTGTTTTCGCTTTCGGCAGCCTCCGGAGCAAAAAAGACAAACGTCCAGCTTTTGCTGCCACAGCAAAGGTGCCAGCGGGGAAAAGTAATGCTGGTTCTCACTGCCTCCTGGAACCCTTTCAAATGCCACAGACAATTTGGCCCTCTCTGCTTTCCTGCGGACTCCATCCTCAAAAGCACCTGTTTTCGCTTTCGGCAGCCTCCAGAGCAAAAAAGACAAACGTCCAGCTTTTGCTGCCACAACAAAGGTGCCAGCGGGGAAAAGCAATGCTGGTTCTCACTGCCTCCTGGAACCCTTTCAAATGCCCCAGACAATTTGGCCCTCTCTGCTTTCCTGCGGACTCCATCCTCAAAAGCAGCTGTTTTCGCTTTCGGCAGCCTCCGGAGCAAAAAAGACAAACGTCCAGCTTTTGCTGCCACAGCAAAGGTGCCAGCGGGGAAAAGTAATGCTGGTTCTCACTGCCTCCTGGAACCCTTTCAAATACCCCAGACAATTAAGCCCTCTCTGCTTTCCTGCTGACTCTATCCTCAAAAGCGCCTTTTTTCACTTTCGGCGCCCTCCGGTGGTAAAAAGACAAACGTCCAGCTTTTGCTGCCACAGCAAAGGTGCCAGCGGGGAAAAGTGATGCTGGTTCTCACTGCCTCCTGGAACTCTTTCAAATGCCCCAGACAATTTGGCCCTCTCTGCTTTCCTGCGGACTCCATCCTCAAAAGCAACTGTTTTCGCTTTCGGCAGCCTCCGGAGCAAAAAAGACAAACGTCCAGCTTTTGCTGCCACAGCAAAGGTGCCAGCGGGGAAAAGTAATGCTGGTTCTCACTGCCTCCTGGAACCCTTTCAAATGCCACAGACAATTTGGCCCTCTCTGCTTTCCTGCGGACTCCATCCTCAAAAGCACCTGTTTTCGCTTTCAGCAGCCTCCGGAGCAAAAAAGACAAACGTCCAGCTTTTGCTGCCACAGCAAAGGTGCCAGCGGGGAAAAGTAATGCTGGTTCTCACTGCCTCCTGGAACCCTTTCAAATGCCACAGACAATTTGGCCCTCTCTGCTTTCCTGCGGACTCCATCCTCAAAAGCACCTGTTTTCGCTTTCGGCAGCGTCCGGAGCAAAAAAGACAAACGTCCAGCTTTTGCTGCCACAGCAAAGGTGCCAGCGGGGAAAAGTAATGCTGGTTCTCACTGCCTCCTGGAACCCTTTCAAATGCCACAGACAATTTGGCCCTCTCTGCTTTCCTGCGGACTCCATCCTCAAAAGCACCTATTTTCGCTTTCGGCAGCCTCCGGAGCAAAAAAGACAAACGTCCAGCTTTTGCTGCCACAGCAAAGGTGCCAGCGGGGAAAAGTAATGCTGGTTCTCACTGCCTCCTGGAACCCTTTCAAATGCCACAGACAATTAAGCCCTCTCTGCTTTCCTGCGGACTCTATCCTCAAAAGCGCCTTTTTTCACTTTCGGCGCCCTCCGGTGGTAAAAAGACAAACGTCCAGCTTTTGCTGCCACAGCAAAGGTGCCAGCGGGGAAAAGTGATGCTGGTTCTCACTGCCTCCTGGAACTCTTTCAAATGCCACAGACAATTTGGCCCTCTCTGCTTTCCTGCGGACTCCATCCTCAAAAGCACGTATTTTCGCTTTCGGCAACGTCCGGAGCAAAAAAGACAAACGTCCAGCTTTTGCTGCCACAGCAAAGGTGCCAGCGGGGAAAAGTAATGCTGGTTCTCACTGCCTCCTGGAACCCTTTCAAATGCCACAGACAATTTGGCCCTCTCTGCTTTCCTGTGGACTCCATCCTCAAAAGCACCTGTTTTCGCTTTCGGCAGCCTCCGGAGCAAAAAAGACAAACGTCCAGCTTTTGCTGCCACAGCAAAGGTGCCAGCGGGGAAAAGTAATGCTGGTTCTCACTGCCTCCTGGAACCCTTTCAAATGCCACAGACAATTTGGCCCTCTCTGCTTTCCTGCGGACTCCATCCTCAAAAGCACCTGTTTTCGCTTTCGGCAGCCTCCGGAGCAAAAAAGACAAACGTCCAGCTTTTGCTGCCACAGCAAAGGTGCCAGCGGGGAAAAGGAATGCTGGTTCTCACTGCCTCCTGGAACCTGTTCAAATGCCCCAGACAATTTGGCCCTCTCTGCTTTCCTGCGGACTCCATCCTCAAAAGCACCTGTTTTCGCTTTCGGCAGCCTCCGGAGCAAAAAAGACAAACGGCCAGCTTTTGCTGCCTCAGCAAAGGTGCCAGCGGGGAAAAGTAATGCTGGTTCTCACTGCCTCCTGGAACCCTTTCAAATGCCACAGACAATTTGGCCCTCTCTGCTTTCCTGCGGACTCCATCCTCAAAAGCACCTGTTTTCGCTTTCGGCAGCCTCCGGAGCAAAAAAGACAAACGTCCAGCTTTTGCTGCCACAGCAAAGGTGCCAGCGGGGAAAAGTAATGCTGGTTCTCACTGCCTCCTGGAACCTCTTCAAATGCCCCAGACAATTTGGCCCTCTCTGCTTTCCTGCGGACTCCATCCTCAAAAGCACCTGTTTTCGCTTTTGGCAAACTCCGGAGCAAAAAAGACAAACGTCCAGCTTTTGCTGCCACAGCAAAGGTGCCAGCGGGGAAAAGTAATGCTGGTTCTCACTGCCTCCTGGAACCCTTTCAAATGCCACAGACAATTTGGCCCTCTCTGCTTTCCTGCGGACTCCATCCTCAAAAGCACCTATTTTCGCTTTCGGCAGCCTCCGGAGCAAAAAAGACAAACGTCCAGCTTTTGCTGCCACAGCAAAGGTGCCAGCGGGGAAAAGTAATGCTGGTTCTCACTGCCTCCTGGAACCCTTTCAAATGCCCCAGACAATTAAGCCCTCTCTGCTTTCCTGCGGACTCTATCCTCAAAAGCGCCTTTTTTCACTTTCGGCGCCCTCCGGTGGTAAAAAGAAAAACGTCCAGCTTTTGCTGCCACAGCAAAGGTGCCAGCGGGGAACAGTGATGCTGGTTCTCACTGCCTCCTGGAACTCTTTCAAATGCCACAGACAATTTGGCCCTCTCTGCTTTCCTGCGGACTCCATCCTCAAAAGCACCTATTTTCGCTTTCGGCAGCCTCCGGAGCAAAAAAGACAAACGTCCAGCTTTTGCTGCCACAGCAAAGGTGCCAGCGGGGAAAAGTAATGCTGGTTCTCACTGCCTCCTGGAACCCTTTCAAATGCCACAGACAATTTGGCCCTCTCTGCTTTCCTGCGGACTCCATCCTCAAAAGCACCTGTTTTCGCTTTCGGCAGCCTCCGGAGCAAAAAAGACAAACGTCCAGCTTTTGCTGCCACAGCAAAGGTGCCAGTGGGGAAAAGTAATGCTGGTTCTCACTGCCTCCTGGAACCCTTTCAAATGCCACAGACAATTTGGCCCTCTCTGCTTTCCTGCGGACTCCATCCTCAAAAGCGCCTTTTTTCACTTTTGGCGCCCTCCGGTGGTAAAAAGAAAAACGTCCAGCTTTTGCTGCCACAGCAAAGGTGCCAGCGGGGAAAAGTAATGCTGGTTCTCACTGCCTCCTGGAACTCTTTCAAATGCCACAGACAATTTGGCCCTCTCTGCTTTCCTGCGGACTCCATCCTCAAAAGCACCTGTTTTCGCTTTTGGCAACCTCCGGAGCAAAAAAGACAAACGTCCAGCTTTTGCTGCCACAGCAAAGGTGCCAGCGGGGAAAAGTAATGCTGGTTCTCACTGCCTCCTGGAACCCTTTCAAATGCCCCAGACAATTAAGCCCTCTCTGCTTTCCTGCGGACTCTATCCTCAAAAGCGCCTTTTTTCACTTTCGGCGCCCTCCGGTGGTAAAAAGACAAACGTCCAGGTTTTGCTGCCACAGCAAAGGTGCCAGCGGGGAAAAGTAATGCTGGTTCTCACTGCCTCATGGAACCTCTTCAAATGCCACAGACAATTTGGCCCTCTCTGCTTTCCTGCGGACTCCATCCTCAAAAGCACCTGTTTTCGCTTTGTGCAGCCTCCGGAGCAAAAAAGACAAACGTCCAGCTTTTGCTGCCACAGCAAAGGTGCCAGCGGGGAAAAGTAATGCTGGTTCTCACTGCCTCCTGGAACCTCTTCAAATGCCCCAGACAATTTGGCCCTCTCTGCTTTCCTGCGGACTCCATCCTCAAAAGCACCTGTTTTCGCTTTTGGCAACCTCCGGAGCAAAAAAGACAAACGTCCAGCTTTTGCTGCCACAGCAAAGGTGCCAGCGGGGAAAAGTAATGCTGGTTCTCACTGCCTCCTGGAACCCTTTCAAATGCCCCAGACAATTTGGCCCTCTCTGCTTTCCTGCGGACTCCATCCTCAAAAGCACCTGTTTTCGCTTTCGTCAGCCTCCGGAGCAAAAAAGACAAACGTCCAGCTTTTGCTGCCACAGCAAAGGTGCCAGTGGGGAAAAGTAATGCTGGTTCTCACTGCCTCCTGGAACCCTTTCAAATGCCCCAGACAATTTGGCCCACTCTGCTTTCCTGCGGACTCCATCCTCAAAAGCACCTGTTTTCGCTTTCGGCAGCCTCCGGAGCAAAAAAGACAAACGTCCAGCTTTTGCTGCCACAGCAAAGGTGCCAGCGGGGAAAAGTAATGCTGGTTCTCACTGCCTCCTGGAACCCTTTCAAATACCCCAGACAATTAAGCCCTCTCTGCTTTCCTGCTGACTCTATCCTCAAAAGCGCCTTTTTTCACTTTCGGCGCCCTCCGGTGGTAAAAAGACAAACGTCCAGCTTTTGCTGCCACAGCAAAGGTGCCAGCGGGGAAAAGTAATGCTGGTTCTCACTGCCTCCTGGAACCCTTTCAAATGCCACAGACAATTTGGCCCTCTCTGCTTTCCTGCGGACTCCATCCTCAAAAGCACCTATTTTTGCTTTCGGCGCCCTCCGGAGCAAAAAAGACAAAAGTCCAGCTTTTGCTGCCACAACAAAGGTGCCAGCGGGGAAAAGTAATGCTGGTTCTCACTGCCTCCTGGAACCCTTTCAAATGCCACAGACAATTTGGCCCTCTCTGCTTTCCTGCGGACTCTAACCTCAAAAGCGCCTTTTTTCACTTTCGGCGCTTTCCGGAGCAAAAAAGACAAACGTCCAGCTTTTGCTGCCACAGCAAAGGTGCCAGCGGGGAAAAGTAATGCTGGTTCTCACTGCCTCCTGGAACCCTTTCAAATACCCCAGACAATTAAGCCCTCTCTGCTTTCCTGCTGACTCTATCCTCAAAAGCGCCTTTTTTCACTTTCGGCGCCCTCCGGTGGTAAAAAGACAAACGTCCAGCTTTTGCTGCCACAGCAAAGGTGCCAGCGGGGAAAAGTGATGCTGGTTCTCACTGCCTCCTGGAACCCTTTCAAATGCCACAGACAATTTGGCCCTCTCTGCTTTCCTGCGGACTCCATCCTCAAAAGCACCTGTTTTCGCTTTCGGCAGCCTCCGGAGCAAAAAAGACAAACGTCCAGCTTTTGCTGCCACAGCAAAGGTGCCAGCGGGGAAAAGTAATGCTGGTTCTCACTGCCTCCTGGAACCCTTTCAAATGCCACAGACAATTTGGCCCTCTCTGCTTTCCTGCGGACTCCATCCTCAAAAGCACCTGTTTTCGCTTTCAGCAGCCTCCGGAGCAAAAAAGACAAACGTCCAGCTTTTGCTGCCACAGCAAAGGTGCCAGCGGGGAAAAGTAATGCTGGTTCTCACTGCCTCCTGGAACCCTTTCAAATGCCCCAGACAATTTGGCCCTCTCTGCTTTCCTGCGGACTCCATCCTCAAAAGCACCTGTTTTCGCTTTCGGCAGCCTCCGGAGCAAAAAAGACAAACGTCCAGCTTTTGCTGCCACAGCAAAGGTGCCAGCGGGGAAAAGTAATGCTGGTTCTCACTGCCTCCTGGAACCCTTTCAAATGCCCCAGACAATTAAGCCCTCTCTGCTTTCCTGCGGACTCTATCCTCAAAAGCGCCTTTTTTCACTTTCGGTGCACTCCGGTGGTAAAAAGACAAACGTCCAGCTTTTGCTGCCACAGCAAAGGTGCCAGCGGGGAAAAGTGATGCTGGTTCTCACTGCCTCCTGGAACTCTTTCAAATGCCACAGACAATTTGGCCCTCTCTGCTTTCCTGCGCACTCCATCCTCAAAAGCACCTATTTTCGCTTTCGGCAGCCTCCGGAGCAAAAAAGACAAACGTCCAGCTTTTGCTGCCACAGCAAAGGTGCCAGCGGGGAAAAGTAATGCTGGTTCTCACTGCCTCCTGGAACCCTTTCAAATGCCACAGACAATTTGGCCCTCTCTGCTTTCCTGCGGACTCCATCCTCAAAAGCACCTGTTTTCGCTTTCGGCAGCCTCCGGAGCAAAAAAGACAAACGTCCAGCTTTTGCTGCCACAGCAAAGGTGCCAGCGGGGAAAAGTAATGCTGGTTCTCACTGCCTCCTGGAACCCTTTCAAATGCCACAGACAATTTGGCCCTCTCTGCTTTCCTGCGGACTCCATCCTCAAAAGCACCTATTTTCGCTTTCGGCAGCCTCCGGAGCAAAAAAGACAAACGTCCAGCTTTTGCTGCCACAGCAAAGGTGCCAGCGGGGAAAAGTAATGCTGGTTCTCACTGCCTCCTGGAACCCTTTCAAATGCCCCAGACAATTAAGCCCTCTCTGCTTTCCTGCGGACTCTATCCTCAAAAGCACCTTTTTTCACTTTCGGTGCACTCCGGTGGTAAAAAGACAAACGTCCAGCTTTTGCTGCCACAGCAAAGGTGCCAGCGGGGAAAAGTGATGCTGGTTCTCACTGCCTCCTGGAACTCTTTCAAATGCCACAGACAATTTGGCCCTCTCTGCTTTCCTGCGCACTCCATCCTCAAAAGCACCTATTTTCGCTTTCGGCAGCCTCCGGAGCAAAAAAGACAAACGTCCAGCTTTTGCTGCCACAGCAAAGGTGCCAGCGGGGAAAAGTAATGCTGGTTCTCACTGCCTCCTGGAACCCTTTCAAATGCCACAGACAATTTGGCCCTCTCTGCTTTCCTGCGGACTCCATCCTCAAAAGCGCCTTTTTTCACTTTTGGCGGCCTCCGGTGGTAAAAAGAAAAACGTCCAGCTTTTGCTGCCACAGCAAAGGTGCCAGCGGGGAAAAGTAATGCTGGTTCTCACTGCCTCCTGGAACTCTTTCAAATGCCACAGACAATTTGGCCCTCTCTGCTTTCCTGCGGACTCCATCCTCAAAAGCACCTGTTTTCGCTTTCGGCAGCCTCCGGAGCAAAAAAGACAAACGTCCAGCTTTTGCTGCCACAGCAAAGGTGCCAGCGGGGAAAAGTAATGCTGGTTCTCACTGCCTCCTGGAACCCTTTCAAATGCCCCAGACAATTTGGCCCTCTCTGCTTTCCTGCGGACTCCATCCTCAAAAGCACCTGTTTTCGCTTTCGGCAGCCTCCGGAGCAAAAAAGACAAACGTCCAGCTTTTGCTGCCACAGCAAAGGTGCCAGTGGGGAAAAGTAATGCTGGTTCTCACTGCCTCCTGGAACCCTTTCAAATGCCCCTGACAATTTGGCCCTCTCTGCTTTCCTGCGGACTCCATCCTCAAAAGCGCCTTTTTTCACTTTTGGCGCCCTCCGGTGGTAAAAAGAAAAACGTCCAGCTTTTGCTGCCACAGCAAAGGTGCCAGCGGGGAAAAGTAATGCTGGTTCTCACTGCCTCCTGGAACCCTTTCAAATGCCACAGACAATTTGGCCCTCTCTGCTTTCCTGCGGACTCCATCCTCAAAAGCACCTGTTTTCGCTTTCGGCAGCCTCCGGAGCAAAAAAGACAAACGTCCAGCTTTTGCTGCCACAGCAAAGGTGCCAGCGGGGAAAAGTAATGCTGGTTCTCACTGCCTCCTGGAACCTGTTCAAATGCCCCAGACAATTTGGCCCTCTCTGCTTTCCTGCGGACTCCATCCTCAAAAGCACCTGTTTTCGCTTTCGGCAACCTCCGGAGCAAAAAAGACAAACGTCCAGGTTTTGCTGCCACAGCAAAGGTGCCAGCGGGGAAAAGTAATGCTGGTTCTCACTGCCTCCTGGAACCCTTTCAAATGCCACAGACAATTTGGCCCTCTCTGCTTTCCTGCGGACTCCATCCTCAAAAGCACCTATTTTTGCTTTCGGCGCCCTCCGGAGCAAAAAAGACAAACGTCCAGCTTTTGCTGCCACAGCAAAGGTGCCAGTAGGGAAAAGTAATGCTGGTTCTCACTGCCTCCTGGAACTCCTTCAAATGCCACAGACAATTTGGCCCTCTCTGCTTTCCTGCGGACTCCATCCTCAAAAGCACCTGTTTTCGCTTTCGGCAGCCTCCGGAGCAAAAAAGACAAACGTCCAGCTTTTGCTGCCACAGCAAAGGTGCCAGCGGGGAAAAGTAATGCTGGTTCTCACTGCCTCCTGGAACCCTTTCAAATGCCACAGACAATTTGGCCCTCTCTGCTTTCCTGCGGACTCCATCCTCAAAAGCACCTGTTTTCGCTTTCGGCAGCCTCCAGAGCAAAAAAGACAAACGTCCAGCTTTTGCTGCCACAACAAAGGTGCCAGCGGGGAAAAGCAATGCTGGTTCTCACTGCCTCCTGGAACCCTTTCAAATGCCACAGACAATTTGGCCCTCTCTGCTTTCCTGCGGACTCCATCCTCAAAAGCAGCTGTTTTCGCTTTCGGCAGCCTCCGGAGCAAAAAAGACAAACGTCCAGCTTTTGCTGCCACAGCAAAGGTGCCAGCGGGGAAAAGTAATGCTGGTTCTCACTACCTCCTGGAACCCTTTCAAATGCCACAGACAATTTGGCCCTCTCTGCTTTCCTGCGGACTCCATCCTCAAAAGCACCTGTTTTCGCTTTCGGCAGCCTCCGGAGCAAAAAAGACAAACGTCCAGCTTTTGCTGCCACAGCAAAGGTGCCAGCGGGGAAAAGTAATGCTGGTTCTCACTGCCTCCCTGGAACCCTTTCAAATGCCCCAGACAATTTGGCCCTCTCTGCTTTCCTGTGGACTCCATCCTCAAAAGCACCTGTTTTCGCTTTCGGCAGCCTCCGGAGCAAAAAAGACAAACGTCCAGCTTTTGCTGCCACAGCAAAGGTGCCAGCGGGGAAAAGTAATGCTGGTTCTCACTGCCTCCTGGAACCCTTTCAAATGCCACAGACAATTTGGCCCTCTCTGCTTTCCTGCGGACTCCATCCTCAAAAGCACCTGTTTTCGCTTTCAGCAGCCTCCGGAGCAAAAAAGACAAACGTCCAGCTTTTGCTGCCACAGCAAAGGTGCCAGCGGGGAAAAGTAATGCTGGTTCTCACTGCCTCCTGGAACCCTTTCAAATGCCCCAGACAATTTGGCCCTCTCTGCTTTCCTGCGGACTCCATCCTCAAAAGCACCTGTTTTCGCTTTCGGCAGCCTCCGGAGCAAAAAAGACAAACGTCCAGCTTTTGCTGCCACAGCAAAGGTGCCAGCGGGGAAAAGTAATGCTGGTTCTCACTGCCTCATGGAACCTCTTCAAATGCCACAGACAATTTGGCCCTCTCTGCTTTCCTGCGGACTCCATCCTCAAAAGCACCTGTTTTCGCTTTCGGCAGCCTCCGGAGCAAAAAAGACAAACGTCCAGCTTTTGCTGCCACAGCAAAGGTGCCAGCGGGGAAAAGTAATGCTGGTTCTCACTGCCTCCTGGAACCCTTTCAAATACCCCAGACAATTTGGCCCTCTCTGCTTTCCTGCGGACTCCATCCTCAAAAGCACCTGTTTTCGCTTTCGGCAGCCTCCGGAGCAAAAAAGACAAACGTCCAGCTTTTGCTGCCACAGCAAACGTGCCAGCGGGGAAAAGTAATGCTGGTTCTCACTGCCTCCTGGAACCCTTTCAAATGCCACAGACAATTTGGCCCTCTCTGCTTTCCTGCGGACTCCATCCTCAAAAGCACCTGTTTTCGCTTTCGGCAGCCTCCGGAGCAAAAAAGACAAACGTCCAGCTTTTGCTGCCACAGCAAAGGTGCCAGCGGGGAAAAGTAATGCTGGTTCTCACTGCCTCCTGGAACCCTTTCAAATGCCCCTGACAATTTGGCCCTCTCTGCTTTCCTGCGGACTCTATCCTCAAAAGCTCCTTTTTTCACTTTCGGCGCCCTCCAGGGGTAAAAAGACAAACGTCCAGCTTTTGCTGCCACAGCAAAGGTGCCAGCGGGGAAAAGTAATGCTGGTTCTCACTGCCTCCTGGAACCCTTTCAAATGCCACAGACAATTTGGCCCTTTCTGCTTTCCTGCGGACTCCATCCTCAAAAGCACCTGTTTTCGCTTTCGGCAGCCTCCGGAGCAAAAAAGACAAACGTCCAGCTTTTGCTGCCACAGCAAAGGTGCCAGCGGGGAAAAGTAATGCTGGTTCTCACTGTCTCCTGGAACCCTTTCAAATGCCCCAGACAATTTGGCCCTCTCTGCTTTCCTGCGGACTCCATCCTCAAAAGCACCTGTTTTCGCTTTCGGCAGCCTCCGGAGCAAAAAAGACAAACGTCCAGCTTTTGCTGCCACAGCAAAGGTGCCAGCGGGGAAAAGTAATGCTGGTTCTCACTGCCTCCTGGAACCCTTTCAAATGCCACAGACAATTTGGCCCTCTCTGCTTTCCTGCGGACTCCATCCTCAAAAGCACCTATTTTTGCTTTCGGCGCCCTCCGGAGCAAAAAAGACAAACGTCCAGCTTTTGCTGCCACAACAAAGGTGCCAGCGGGGAAAAGTAATGCTGGTTCTCACTGCCTCCTGGAACCCTTTCAAATGCCACAGACAATTTGGCCCTCTCTGCTTTCCTGCGGACTCTATCCTCAAAAGCGCCTTTTTTCACTTTTGGCGCCCTCCGGTGGTAAAAAGAAAAACGTCCAGCTTTTGCTGCCACAGCAAAGGTGCCAGCGGGGAAAAGTAATGCTGGTTCTCACTGCCTCCTGGAACTCTTTCAAATGCCACAGACAATTTGGCCCTCTCTGCTTTCCTGCGGACTCCATCCTCAAAAGCACCTATTTTCGCTTTCGGCAGCCTCCGGAGCAAAAAAGACAAACGTCCAGCTTTTGCTGCCACAGCAAAGGTGCCAGCGGGGAAAAGTAATGCTGGTTCTCACTGCCTCCTGGAACCCTTTCAAATGCCCCAGACAATTTGGCCCTCTCTGCTTTCCTGTGGACTCCATCCTCAAAAGCACCTGTTTTCGCTTTCGGCAGCCTCCGGAGCAAAAAAGACAAACGTCCAGCTTTTGCTGCCACAGCAAAGGTGCCAGCGGGGAAAAGTAATGCTGGTTCTCACTGCCTCCTGGAACCCTTTCAAATGCCCCAGACAATTTGGCCCTCTCTGCTTTCCTGCGGACTCCATCCTCAAAAGCACCTGTTTTCGCTTTCGGCAGCCTCCGGAGCAAAAAAGACAAACGTCCAGCTTTTGCTGCCACAGCAAAGGTGCCAGCGGGGAAAAGTAATGCTGGTTCTCACTGCCTCCTGGAACCCTTTCAAATGCCACAGACAATTTGGCCCTCTCTGCTTTCCTGCGGACTCCATCCTCAAAAGCACCTATTTTCGCTTTCGGCAGCCTCCGGAGCAAAAAAGACAAACGTCCAGCTTTTGCTGCCACAGCAAAGGTGCCAGCGGGGAAAAGTAATGCTGGTTCTCACTGCCTCCTGGAACCCTTTCAAATGCCCCAGACAATTAAGCCCTCTCTGCTTTCCTGCGGACTCTAACCTCAAAAGCGCCTTTTTTCACTTTCGGCGCCCTCCGGTGGTAAAAAGACAAACGTCCAGCTTTTGCTGCCACAGCAAAGGTGCCAGCGGGGAAAAGTGATGCTGGTTCTCACTGCCTCCTGGAACTCTTTCAAATGCCCCAGACAATTTGGCCCTCTCTGCTTTCCTGCGGACTCCATCCTCAAAAGCACCTATTTTCGCTTTCGGCAGCCTCCGGAGCAAAAAAGACAAACGTCCAGCTTTTGCTGCCACAGCAAAGGTGCCAGCGGGGAAAAGTAATGCTGGTTCTCACTGCCTCCTGGAACCCTTTCAAATGCCACAGACAATTTGGCCCTCTCTGCTTTCCTGTGGACTCCATCCTCAAAAGCACCTGTTTTCGCTTTCGGCAGCCTCCGGAGCAAAAAAGACAAACGTCCAGCTTTTGCTGCCACAGCAAAGGTGCCAGCGGGGAAAAGTAATGCTGGTTCTCACTGCCTCCTGGAACCCTTTCAAATGCCCCAGACAATTTGGCCCTCTCTGCTTTCCTGCGGACTCCATCCTCAAAAGCACCTGTTTTCGCTTTCGGCAGCCTCCGGAGCAAAAAAGACAAACGTCCAGCTTTTGCTGCCACAGCAAAGGTGCCAGCGGGGAAAAGGAATGCTGGTTCTCACTGCCTCCTGGAACCTGTTCAAATGCCCCAGACAATTTGGCCCTCTCTGCTTTCCTGCGGACTCCATCCTCAAAAGCACCTGTTTTCGCTTTCGGCAGCCTCCGGAGCAAAAAAGACAAACGGCCAGCTTTTGCTGCCTCAGCAAAGGTGCCAGCGGGGAAAAGTAATGCTGGTTCTCACTGCCTCCTGGAACCCTTTCAAATGCCACAGACAATTTGGCCCTCTCTGCTTTCCTGCGGACTCCATCCTCAAAAGCACCTGTTTTCGCTTTCGGCAGCCTCCGGAGCAAAAAAGACAAACGTCCAGCTTTTGCTGCCACAGCAAAGGTGCCAGCGTGGAAAAGTAATGCTGGTTCTCACTGCCTCCTGGAACCCTTTCAAATGCCCCAGACAATTTGGCCCTCTCTGCTTTCCTGCGGACTCCATCCTCAAAAGCACCTGTTTTCGCTTTCGGCAGCCTCCGGAGCAAAAAAGACAAACGTCCAGCTTTTGCTGCCACAGCAAAGGTGCCAGTGGGGAAAAGTAATGCTGGTTCTCACTGCCTCCTGGAACCCTTTCAAATGCCCCTGACAATTTGGCCCTCTCTGCTTTCCTGCGGACTCTATCCTCAAAAGCGCCTTTTTTCACTTTTGGCGCCCTCCGGTGGTAAAAAGAAAAACGTCCAGCTTTTGCTGCCACAACAAAGGTGCCAGCGGGGAAAAGTAATGCTGGTTCTCACTGCCTCCTGGAACTCTTTCAAATGCCACAGACAATTTGGCCCTCTCTGCTTTCCTGCGGACTCCATCCTCAAAAGCACCTATTTTCGCTTTCGGCAGCCTCCGGAGCAAAAAAGACAAACGTCCAGCTTTTGCTGCCACAGCAAAGGTGCCAGCGGGGAAAAGTAATGCTGGTTCTCACTGCCTCCTCGAACCCTTTCAAATGCCACAGACAATTTGGCCCTCTCTGCTTTCCTGTGGACTCCATCCTCAAAAGCACCTGTTTTCGCTTTCGGCAGCCTCCGGAGCAAAAAAGACAAACGTCCAGCTTTTGCTGCCACAGCAAAGGTGCCAGCGGGGAAAAGTAATGCTGGTTCTCACTGCCTCCTGGAACCCTTTCAAATGCCCCTGACAATTTGGCCCTCTCTGCTTTCCTGCGGACTCCATCCTCAAAAGCACCTGTTTTCGCTTTCGGCAGCGTCCGGAGCAAAAAAGACAAACGTCCAGCTTTTGCTGCCACAGCAAAGGTGCCAGCGGGGAAAAGTAATGCTGGTTCTCACTGCCTCCTGGAACCCTTTCAAATGCCACAGACAATTTGGCCCTCTCTGCTTTCCTGCGGACTCCATCCTCAAAAGCACCTATTTTCGCTTTCGGCAGCCTCCGGAGCAAAAAAGACAAACGTCCAGCTTTTGCTGCCACAGCAAAGGTGCCAGCGGGGAAAAGTAATGCTGGTTCTCACTGCCTCCTGGAACCCTTTCAAATGCCCCAGACAATTAAGCCCTCTCTGCTTTCCTGCGGACTCTATCCTCAAAAGCGCCTTTTTTCACTTTCGGCGCCCTCCGGTGGTAAAAAGACAAACGTCCAGCTTTTGCTGCCACAGCAAAGGTGCCAGCGGGGAAAAGTGATGCTGGTTCTCACTGCCTCCTGAAACTCTTTCAAATGCCACAGACAATTTGGCCCTCTCTGCTTTCCTGCGGACTCCATCCTCAAAAGCACCTATTTTCGCTTTCGGCAGCCTCCGGAGAAAAAAAGACAAACGTCCAGCTTTTGCTGCCACAGCAAAGGTGCCAGCGGGGAAAAGTAATGCTGGTTCTCACTGCCTCCTGGAACCCTTTCAAATGCCACAGACAATTTGGCCCTCTCTGCTTTCCTGCGGACTCCATCCTCAAAAGCACCTATTTTCGCTTTCGGCAGCCTCCGGAGCAAAAAAGACAAACGTCCAGCTTTTGCTGCCACAGCAAAGGTGCCAGCGGGGAAAAGTAATGCTGGTTCTCACTGCCTCCTGGAACCCTTTCAAATGCCCCAGACAATTTGGCCCTCTCTGCTTTCCTGCGGACTTCATCCTCAAAAGCACCTGTTTTCGCTTTCGGCAGCGTCCGGAGCAAAAAAGACAAACGTCCAGCTTTTGCTGCCACAGCAAAGGTGCCAGCGGGGAAAAGGAATGCTGGTTCTCACTGCCTCCTGGAACTCTTTCAAATGCCCCAGACAATTTGGCCCTCTCTGCTTTCCTGCGGACTCCATCCTCAAAAGCACCTGTTTTCGCTTTCGGCAGCCTCCGGAGCAAAAAAGACAAACGGCCAGCTTTTGCTGCCTCAGCAAAGGTGCCAGCGGGGAAAAGTAATGCTGGTTCTCACTGCCTCCTGGAACCCTTTCAAATGCCCCAGACAATTTGGCCCTCTCTGCTTTCCTGCGGACTCCATCCTCAAAAGCACCTGTTTTCGCTTTCGGCAGCCTCCGGAGCAAAAAAGACAAACGTCCAGCTTTTGCTGCCACAGCAAAGGTGCCAGCGGGGAAAAGTAATGCTGGTTCTCACTGCCTCCTGGAACCCTTTCAAATGCCCCAGACAATTTGGCCCTCTCTGCTTTCCTGCGGACTCCATCCTCAAAAGCACCTGTTTTCGCTTTCGGCAGCCTCCGGAGCAAAAAAGACAAACGTCCAGCTTTTGCTGCCACAACAAAGGTGCCAGCGGGGAAAAGTAATGCTGGTTCTCACTGCCTCCTGGAACCCTTTCAAATGCCCCTGACAATTTGGCCCTCTCTGCTTTCCTGCGGACTCTATCCTCAAAAGCGCCTTTTTTCACTTTTGGCGCCCTCCGGTGGTAAAAAGAAAAACGTCCAGCTTTTGCTGCCACAGCAAAGGTGCCAGC